>NC_090188.1:14260280-14397780 GCF_024679245.1 Pseudorasbora parva
GTTAGAAAAGTACAAATATGCTTGTCATAGAAGATGCGTATTGAAGTCACTGTTTGCTTTGAATTCATTTTTAAAGGGATAGTTCACCCACAAATGACAATTGTCATTTACTCACCCTCAGTTTCTTCCAAACCTGTATGAATTTCTTTCTTCTGCTGAACACAAAGGAAGATATTTGGAAGAATGTTTGTAACCAACAGATCCCTGCAGCCATTGACTACTATCGTATTTGTTTCCCCCACTATGGTACTCAATGGCGGGTGAAATCTGCTTGGTTACAAACATTCTTCTGAACTTGAATCTTTTTTATATGTTTTTGAATGAATAAATAGACAGTGTCATGTCATTGGCCCAGATGTTTATATACTGTTATTTCAGAATACTGTGAAACGATGCAAAAGTGATAACATTTTCCCCAACTTTCTCTGGGGACATTTGCATGTTGTTTTTCAGATGCAGAGAGAGGGAAAGGAAGTGTACGATGAGAACATCCACTATCCTCTTCTCCTCACTCTCACTCACGGGTCCAGTCCAGCCCTGATCTGATCTGAGCTGGGCAAAGCCATCCTCCGCCAGGCTGCCTTTGTACCGCCCACCCCGGCTTTGCCACTGTGTCCTCACCTCCAGGCCTAAAAACAGCCTCTTATCACACTCCTCAAATACCTATTTTAACTACCACGTGTGTGTGTGTGTGTGTGCGCTTTGAAAATAGACTGTGACTGTGTCTCACCTAGAGTTGCCGTGTGTGTGTGTGTGTGTGTGTGCTTGACCTGTTTACTGTGCAATGACAGTGTGAAATGTGTTAAATGGGAACGGAGAACACATCCCTCCCTCTCATCCTACAGACGCTGCGGATGTGACGCTCAGATGTGAACTCTTTGGATGCCTGTGAGTATGCGTGATATCGGAGATGATGTTTCAGGGCAGAACATTAGGAATTGATGAATTCCACTCTGGAGGCTGATACACCTCATCAGGTTCGCAGGACTATCTTGGCCTCGTCACGAAGACGTAAATGAGGCCGCAGGGTCGTCTCGATCATGAGATCTTTATCATAGTGACAGCAGCTCCAGAGAAGTTCATCGTGAGCTACCGATTCCGTATCTACACTCAAAGCTTCATTCTGACACCAAAGGTTATGAAGGGTTGAGATGGATGCTGCTGCGCTGAATGTTATTTGCTTCACTGTGAAATGCTCTAGACCTGGCTTTTTTTTATCGAAGAACTGACAAGATATGACAGATTAGGCCAGACTAGGGCTGAATTGATGTCTTGACAGTGTCACACTACCACCGGTTAGACCTGCAGCAGTGTTCTCCACTGAGTCCACTCAATGTGCACACTAGACTAATGGCCTCATTAAAGAGATAGTTCACCCAAAAAAGATAATTTTCACGGTTTATTTGCTCCCCCTCATGTCTTCTGAAATCCATTTTATTTTATTTGAACTTAATTAAGGGTTTTTTGTAGCAGAATGTCAAACTGCTCTTTTTCTGTACAGTAAAGGTGAACGGAACCATGACAGTCAAGCAAGATATCCGGAGAATAAACAACTCCAATGTCAGTCTTTTCTGCACACAAAGGCTTCAGAGGACTTGAAAATGTTTTTTATGGTGCTTTTTTCCTATTTTTGGAACTTGTCAGCCTCTGCTCACCATCTTTCACTGTATGGGAAAATGTTTTTGGACTTTCTACTAAACTTTGTTTCACTTTTTATGAAGATAATACACATTTAGGAACGGCATGACAGAATGATGACTTTAGACAGAATTCAAATTTTTGAGTGAACTATATCTTTAAAGGGATATTTCACCCAAAAATAAAAATGATCCCATGATTTACCTTTAAGCCATTCTAAATGAATATGACATTCTTCTTTAAAACGAATACAATCGGAGTTATATATATAAAAAATGCCCTTGCTCTTCTAAGCATTATAAGGGCAGTGAATGGCAGCCGAAAATGTGAAGCCCAAAAAACACTATTGAAGCAAATTGATGGGGTTTTGAAAGAAAAATATCCATATTTAACATGTTATGAAGTAAAATATCTAGCTTCTGGCGGACCGCCTTCCGTATTCAGCTCACGGAAAAAGCATATCTGCCGCGACGATGATGTCAGACGTAATGTAAGCGCTTTGAACTGCGAGAAGTGTTATACTTTCTTCATAAGCTGAATACGGAAGGGGGTCCACTAGAAGCTAGATATTTTACTTAATAGCTTGTTAAATATGAATATTTTTCTTACAAAAACCCATTGATTTGCTTCAGAAGGCCTTTAACTCCCGGAGTCGTGTGGATTACTTCTATAATGAATGGATACACTTTTTTGCTCTTCAAATTTTGGGCTGCCATTCACTGCATTATAATGTTTGGAAGAGCCAGGACATTTTTTTATATAACTCCGATTGAATTCGTCTGAAAGAAAAAAAAATCTTTTTTTGGGTTAACTAAGCCTTTAAGTCTAAAAATGAATGAATGGAAACGATTAATAGAGAACTATATTCTTTGCTTTGAGTTTGTGTATACAAAAGTTATGTTTTGGTATATATTTGGTATATAGCATTATTTTATGCCTAAATATTATATATTAAACTCTAAAACTATTTAATGCATTTAACTAATAAATCATTTTTTTTCTTCCAATAACTTACTTTTAGGGCTTTCCTATAACCTACTTTTTTCCACTGTTGTTTTCTCCTGGTGGAGAGCCGGTGACGCCTCATTCAGAGCTCTTTGGTTCGTTGTGAATTGTTCAGGGCTGTGTGCTTCTGCACTGTGATTACATTTGTACAAAACACAGACGAGTCCAAAGTGATTGTTTCTCGCTGGCACCGCAGGTGCTTGTAAAGACTGTGATTAAATCATTGTTTGGAATCCTTCTGTGTCCTGGTCATTTTTTTGTTCCACGGAATAATTGATTTGTGGTGTGAAGACTCATGGTTATAATGATTAATTTCAAAATTGTTTTATTTTATTTAATGCAGTAATTGTACAAATTAAATATTCTAATTGTTTTTTGTTTGTTTGGTCAAATGTTTGTGACTGAGTGTGTGTGTGTGTGTGCGTGCGTGTGTGTCCTTGTTTATATTATATTGTGGGTACCAAATGTCCCCATAAGGATAGTAAAACCTGAGATAATCTACATTGTGGGGACCAGCCAGCGGTCCCCACTTTTTTTGAGAAAGTAAAAATGCAGAATGTTTCCTGCGAAGGGCAGGTTTAGGGGCAGGGGCAGTGTAGAGGGCTAGAATGTACAGTTTGTACGGTATAAACACCATTATGTCTATGGAGAGTCCCCACAAAGATAGTGAACCATTTATGTGTTTGTGTATTCAGGTTTCAGGCCACGCCTCCTACATTAAGAGGACATGGCGATATCCTTGTAATTCAAAATGCAAAATAAACGTACTAAACAATTTCTCTTTATTAAAAATGCAGAAAGTTTTGTGTGATGGGTAGGGTTAGTATGGGGGATATAATATATGGTCTGTACAGTATAAAAAGCATTACACCTATGGAATCCCTGTAAACCACGTATACCATTGTGTGTGTGTGTGTGTGTGTGTGTGTGTGTGTTTGTGTGTGTGTGTGTGTGTGTGTGTGTTTTAAACCTGGAAATTATATTTATATTTAATTATATTTTACTCAAACATTTTTTAAAAAGCTTTTTAATTTTTTTATTATGACGTAATACAAAAAATAAATATAGGAATCACCAATCATATGCTATTTGGAAAATCTTTGTTCAAACACCGATTAAATTAATTTCAACAAATACAATTTTTGCTCATAGTGTTATGCTTCTAATATATCTGATATGAATATGTTGTATTAAAGGGATAGCTCCAGACTGTCTTGAAAACACTCGGGAACATTTCCAGACGCTGTGGATTACAGGTAATAATGTTATAAAAAAAACATTATTTTCACAGACCGATTGTTTCTCTTCATAAGTCCTCAATGTATTGTCAGGAGCCACAGGTATTAATTTTATTTAGACCGTATGATTCTTTGACTCGCAAAGTGACGGAAGCTGTTCATTTTTTATATTAGCTAAATGAATCACCAAGGACCACGGTTTCTTTACTGTTCTACTGAAGAAAGATAGACACCTAAATCTTCAATGGCTTTAGGGTGAGTAAATTAACAGCACATTTATATTTTTGGGTGCACTTTCCCTTTAAGGTAGCATTTTCACTGGTGTTCTCACTTTTGGACCCGACTGTATGTCCTGCAGAGTCCCTGTACTGGCGGATGGCCTCACATGTGCCTCGGTTCACAGTTTGACTGTCACTCTAGGCCTCTTCATTTCCCATGCTCTGATAGCCAACTGAAGCTCAGCTGTAGAGTCGCTATGCAGCTAATCCTGTCAGTCAGTCTATGGAAAAGAGAGAGGGGAGATGAGGAGGAGGAGGGGTAAAAAAGGAACCCAACTCTGTCTTTTGAGATTTGAAAGGGGTCCGTTGTCCCCTCCCTCTGTCCCGGTAGAGGGAGAGAGCTCCCTGTTCACTACAAGGGCTCCATTAACTTGACCACTTGCCCTTTGCACACAAAGCCTGGGCCGGCCCACTGTCCCTCCCACCCAATTATGTGCGATTAAGCTCAGTGTGCTGTGTCAAGATGCAGAAGGACAGAGAGAGAGAGTCGAGATACTGTGTAAATGGAGGGAGAGAGTGAAAAAAAGAAGAGAGTAGTTATTAAAAGGCACTGCATGCCTGTAACCTGTAGTTTGGCTTATTGTCTACCAGCACAAACAGTCTAAAGTACATTGTTTGCTGCTTTGTAGTGCTCTAGGAATCAATTTGATATTTTAGAGTAAGATATGGTTGTATATGTAGTCTATGAAAATTATGGTAAGTAACACATTCCAAAAAGGTTCAGTTGGTTAACATTAACTAAATTACTTTTAAAACATTTATTAACCTAGATGTTAATCTATGTACATATACATTTCAAGTTGTATAAATGTGTAAATTCAAATGTATAAATAAAAGTTGCACCGGTATATTTGTGGCAATAGCCAACAATACATTGTATGGGTCAAAATTATTAATTTTTTTGAATGCCAAAAATCATTAGGATATTAGTGATTATGTTCCATAAAGATAATTTGTACATTTTTCTTTCATATATATATATATATATATATATATATATATATATATATATATATATATATATATATATATATATATATGTATATATGTATGTATGTATGTATGTATGTATGTATGTATGTATGTATGTATGTATGTATGTATGTATGTATGTATGTATGTATGTATGTATGTATATATATGTATGTATGTATATATATGTATATATATATATATATATATATATATATATATATATATATATATATATATATATATATATATTTAAAGGCAATTTTCACAATATTTATATTTTTTGCACCCTCAGATTACAGTTTTGTAAATAGTTGCATCTCGGCCAAATATTGTCCTATCCTAACAAACCATACATCAATGGAAAGCTTATTTATTAAAAAAAAAAAAAAAAAAAAAAAAAAATGGTTTTGTAGTCAAGGGTCAAAAATGAATAATGTATTATGAGGAAACATGAATCAACAGTTAACAATAATATATTTATAAAGTAAGTAATCTAGATTAATAAAAAAAACAAACACACATAAGTTTATTATACCTAATGCCTCAACTGATGTTAACAAATTATATTTTACCGTTAAGTGTTACCAAAATTATTTTATTCTTAAATGTATATTTTTTTATTTTTTTATTTATGCTAAATGCTAATATCATCAATATCATGATATACTTTGTAGGCCAAAACTATTCATAAGAACATTGCAAGAATTAAACATTTGATATTTAAAACATTTAGCAAAATCTTATGTTAATGTGTATCAAGTTTAATAATGTAATGGTAAATAATTCTGACATATTCCATACCATATACATTGCATTAATCAAACAATTAATAAATAAGGGTCTTACAATTGTATACAATAGTTTTTGTGGTGCTGGTGTGAGGGCACATGAGAAAATGTGTTTAAAAAATAAAATGTATGATAATTTTTAAGTTCTGAAAGTGGAATTTTAATAGGACAGCACACATTTGATTTGGTGTCTGTTTCTAAAACAGATTCATTCCATGATGTTTTTGAATGGATCATGCTCACTTGATTGTGCCAATCTCCCTGAGGAAGATTGGCAGCGTCGGGGGAAAAACAGGTGAACTGAAGATGAGCTGTTTCAGGTGAGCATGTTTTCTCATCTTACCAAGGATGGATTATGGCTCGGGCCTGACTGCCAGGGGCCTTGAGCTGTGGGGGCCACTCTGGCCTGACACACTGAAACAAAACATTGCGAATGCAAATAAGTAAAAAAAAAAGTCTTGCTTGTGTACCAGTAAAATATTACAATTTAACACATAATAAAATTCACACAAATCATGTAATTAAACCATCCAATAAATACAAAATCTATATAAAATATATGTATAAAACACAAGTTGCGTTCACAGAAAAATATAAAGTTTCAATTTATTAAATGCTACAGATTTGTTTTGTTCTGTATTGTGATGTGCATCCGAGCGTAACAGATTATCGGGAAAATAAATAAAAATTAAAGATGTTACACACAAAAGAGAAAGCAGAGTGTGAGATTTAAGTCTAAATGATTGGAGAAGGCACACGTCAACAGAGAGAAGTCAGTTGTTTTTACCGGAAGATCCAGTTGTGACATTTTGAATCAGATTTTGATGAAACATTACAAGGTCAAATTAAAAATTAAAAGATGAGGTATGCACAGCTGAATTATTCACAATAAGATCTATGTATAAAAAAATAATAATAAAAATAATGAAAAACGATAACGGGGTAAATTTCATGCCAGATTTTAATTGCATTTGGATGGTGGCCTTGCAGGACCCTTAATCCGTCCTTGCTCTTACTGGTATTTTATTAAATGTATTTTCTGTGTGAAGACTGGGACGTGAAGGTTGTGTTTTGTTTTGTTTTTTTTCACCTGAACTGCAAACTCTCTAATGTGCCCCTTGCACTTAGTAGACATTATATTGCTGTTTTCACATCCCAAATTCTGACCAACGTGCTAACCGCACCTGACCTTGAGTTTAAAACCAATAAAAGGTCCCCTCATAAAATTCCTCTCCTTCAGAAAGGTTTTTTGGGGGGTTTTGGTGAGTTGCTTTTATTGAAGAAGTAGATTTTAAAGTATCTGTCCTTAATTTCGCAGTTGGGTTTTAAAAAGGTTTTCCTCTAACGGGCAGAGTAAATCAAGGGAAGTGAGTGCACAGTTCCTGAAAGCATTTTCTCCACTGAGAGCCATTGAGTGTGTTAGCAGCAGGAGTTGGAATGCTTTCCTTTCCAACACCTGCTACCGGCCCTGTGGGGCCTGGATTACCTTTTCATTTCCACCCTCTCGGCAGAGAGAGAGCCGAAATGCTAAGTGAAGTCAAAATAAACGTGGACCCTTCGGCCCGTTCCTGAGCACCGGCATCTCTGCGACGTGGTGCCACTTTAAATGTTGTATCTCCAGGAACATTTCGAGCGGGGCTTGAAATGAGATTTAATGGTATGACTAGCATTGTTCACTTGAATAAACCAGAATAGCTGTGATGAATTTACTGCCCTGCAGCCGTATATGAATAAAAGTAATCAGTCAGTTAAACCTTTTCCTCCTGCCCTCAGGAGTGGGAATTATACTATTCAGAACAACAGAATGCCTACGTACCATGACTATGTGCTTTGAAGCTGCGAATGACTCGGGTTGCTCAGGAAAAAAAATCAATGCATGTCCTAGAGCTCTTGGTTATCTCGCTGATGATAAAGCAAATAACATGTGCAGTGTGCAACGGTTCACAGATTGCTGTGTTTGAACATGCTGCCATAACGCTAAACTAAATCTAAACTGGATCTTCATGCTGCACAATGAGAGAGACCTCTTGGCTCAGTTTTTTGAGAAAGTGGCCATTTGAAAGAGTAGTCTCAAAAAGCCAGCTCTCCATCAAACTGACTTATCCTATCCTCCACCTGGATTTGACATTAAGCCTTTTGGAAAAGATCCAAAGCGCTCGAGAGGTAGAGGCTTTGTGAGAGTGAATGCACTCGGTGGAGTTGATTGGTGGCACATAATGTTGAATTAGTATGCAGTCTACATGAAGAAGAGGGTGGACAGTTTTGACAGAGCCTCTTGTGTATATTGTACGGTTCTGTTGGCCGTGTGCGTGTCCTAAATGGGCAGTTTGTTTCCTTCTATACAACCTGAACTGGATCTGGTGCTATGAAGTTCTTTTGGCTTCTCTGGGTCGTCACGGTGACTATGTGAACGCCTCTAAAGCTCTCTCATCTCTTTCAGCTGCAGCGATTGGTCAACAAGCTTCTTCCTCTCACAAGTGGCCTGCTGAGCACGAAGAGGGTCAGTTTCTTTTCTAGAGGTCAATGAAGCAGCAATGTGCACCACTTACCCACAGAAAGACACACATACAGTAAAATTACATACAGTTGCAAGAAAAAAAGTATGTGAACCGCTTGCAGAATCTGTGAAAATGTGAATGATTTAACAAGATGAGAGATCATACAAAATAGCCTAGAAATCTAGACGCACCCTAGTGGAGCAAATCCAATTTGCCGCGAGTGCCGTCTAGCAACTCTCCATAGACTTGTTAGCTGGAAAAACCAAACTCTGGTCAGGCCAATTACATCGTGTATATTGTCGCGGGCTTAACATAATGACGGCAGAGTTGCAGAGGTTCCCCGTGCTTCTTGTAAACAAAGAAGCTGGCGAACGGCGGTCTTTCGATTCGGCTTCGGCCGCGACTCTGGAAGACTTGGAGTTGAACTTTTCTTTGAGAAAAGGACAAAGATTGCACTGAAATCATTTATAAGAAGGGAAGCTGTGTTCAGAGTTTTGCTGATTGGATATGGCGAAAGTTTAATCTATCAACTAGCTCTGCTTTACGTTGCTCTGGTTGGTGGTAGCGCTATTCTATTGTGTGCAGAGGGAGTTTGAAAGACCTTGTATTGAGTATTGAGCCTTGTCAATGGTGTATTCCCAGACCCAAAATCTTGTGGGTGTGGGTCTGGCTTGTTAGGCTAACAAAACACGTTTGTTTTTATTTAGTGCTGTCCTGAATACAATATTTTATATATAAAAAAAGTTTACATATAGTCTCTGAAACAAAAAATAGCTGAATTTATTAAAATGACCCATTCAAAAGTATATATACCCTTGATTTTTAATCCTGTGTTTCATTCCCTAGATGATCCACGGCTGTTTGTGTTTTGTGATGGTTGTTCATGAGTCTCTTGTTTGTCCTGAGCAGTTAAACTGCCCAGTGTTCTTCAGAAAAACCCTTCAGCTCCTGCTAATTCTTTGAACTGAAACTGAGGGACTCAAACACAACTAAAAAAGGTTGAAACATTCCCTGATGCTCCAGATGGAAACACGGTGCATTAAAGGGTTAGTTTACCCAAAAATGAAACATTTTTCATTAATGACTCACCCCAATGTCGTTCCACACCCGTAAGACCTCTGTTCATCCTCAGAACACAGTTTAAGATATTTTAGATTTAGTCCGAGGCCTTTCTAAGTGTATGTCCACTTGCTGTCCACGTCCAGAAGGTAATGAAAACATCATCAAAGTAGTCCATATGTGACAACAGTTGGTTCGTTAGACTCTTTTGAAGCGTCGACAATACATTTTGGTCCAAAAATAACAAAAAATACGACTTTATTCAGCATTGTCTTCTCTTCCATGTTTCACAAATAAAGAATCAAACAGTCATGATTCAAGATTCGGATCAAACTGGCAAACTGCTGAAATCACATGACATTGGCGATATGAATCACGAATCAATCTGCTGATTCGCGACCGTTTGATTCTTTATTTGAGGTTTGAAAACAAGAGAAGACAATGCTGAATAAAGTCGTATTTCTTGTTATGTTTGGACCAAAATGTATTGTCGACGCTTCAAAAGAGTCTAACTAACCAACTGATGTCACATATGGACTACTTTGATGATGTTTTCATAACCTTCTGGACGTGGACAGCAAGTGGACATTCACTTATATTCAAAGGACAGAAAGCCCTCGGACTAAATCTAAAATATCTTAAACTGTGTTCTGAGGATGAACAGAGGTCTTACGGGGGTCATTAATCATTAAGTCGTTTATTAAAGAAATTTCATTTTTGGCTGAACTAACCCTTTAAGAGCTGAGAGGTTAAATGTTTCCAACAGAAGGAAGATGTAGCAACTGAAGAAACGTACATGTTTCCGGAAGACAAATGAAGCCCAATTTACCTTGATCTTTAAATTCAAGCTCTTGTTCAACATCATACTGGAACACACTTTTACATGCATTTATTTCCAGGACGTTTAATTTTGTATATTGGAGTGGACTTTACAAGGATTAAGCTATTGCTTAATTTAAAACTGTGAATATCCTTCCGTAGCTCTCTTGGAGGAGTTTTAGTTTGTTATGTGAGCTTTTGCTTATGGTGTTGGCTTGATTCATGCTTGACAGTACTTGGTCCCTTTATGAAGACACTTGCCTTACATTTTAAATTGGAACGTAATTGCATTTTATACAAAAACAACTTTTTGTTTTTAAACAAACAGACAAAAAAGAAAAGAAAAAAATCACTTAATTTTGTTCAAGATGCAGGCCTCTGTTGGCTGTACGAGTCATAAGGTTGTAATGTTATCCTGAATCCGAGCCCTTTGTCTGGCACATGAATTTCTGCTTGGGTATTTTTCTAAGCAGATTACGCTACACTTCGAAGCTCGGATTACAGAAAATGTATCCAGACTTAACTCATAAAATACAGCCAGGTCTTATTGCAGTTAAACTCACACAGCTCATGCTAATTAGGTGTTTGATGCTGTTAATTGGGTTCCCACCGCTTTTCAAATTGATAACGTCAACCCACTCTCAACAAGAGTAGAGCTGAATTTTTTTTGCCTGTCACACTGTGCTGTCGCCTCTTCCTGAAAATCGATTGCATAACTTTGCCTTCATGAAATCTATGCCAGCAGATCTCCACAAATTTACACTTAATCTGAATGTGTTTATTCAAAGCTACATTTACGGAAAAAAAAATTCCATTATTCCTCGTTATCTATTATTAGCTATTATCATCATTAGTAGGAGAATTACACTGGTCTACAGCCAGAATGCTTATGAAATAAATGTAGTCAAACTTTACTACTTCTGAGTCACTGAGAACGAAAATAATGCTGAAAATTGTTGAATGGCTCTAGTTTTTTAAGAAATGCTATTGGGTCATCAAGTGACAATATACAACTGTATAAACAGCCTTTAAGAGATAGTTCACCAAAACATTCTCATTATTACTCACCCTCATGTCGTTCCAAACCCGTAAGACCTTCGTTCATCTTCGAAACAAAGATCTTTTTTAATGAAATCTGTTTACTGTGCTGTTTAATAGCACAGGCTAGAATGAAATTGTTGAGTAATGTCTTTATTTTTGTTTGTTTTTGCACACAAAAAGTATTCTCGTCGCTTCATAAAATGAACCACTGGCGTCACATGGACTATTTTAACAATGTCTTTACTATCTTTCTGGGCCTTGGAAGTGTTAATTACATGGCTCTGGAGAGGTCTGAGAGCTCTCGGATTTCATCATAAATTGCTTCATTTGTGTCCAAAGATGAACAAAGGTCTTATGGGTTTGGAATGACATGAGGGTGAGTAATTAATGAAAGAAGTACAATTTTTGGTTGAAGTATCCCTTTAAAGCTGCATAATGGTAATGCTTTTGCCATCAATTCTAGTTGGTCATGCAGTCCATGTGAGAGAAGCACTTGACACATGAAGCAACGTTTGGGGTTCATAAACTATGGCGATTTGAAGGCTTTTGCTCTCTTGCTGGGTCTGCAGACAGGATACACAAAATACTGCTGTTATCTCTGCAAATGGGATGGTCATGCAAGAGATTCCCCAATACATCAAGAGAGACTGGCTACTCCAACAGTCATTGGAGCCTGGAAGGAAAAGTGTTCAGCATCCACCATTTGTTGAATCAAGGAAGTTTTGTTACCGCCCTTACAAATCAAGCTGATGAAGAACTTTGTCAAGGCCATGGTCAAAACATAAGAAGATATCAAGTACCTTAGTGGCAAATTTCTAAGGTTTAGTGAAGCTAAGATAAAGGAAGGTGTCTTTTTTGGTCATCAAAGTCATGACCTTGTTTGAGATGATTCATCTGACTATGCACTGTGACAAGTGACAAGAGCTTCATTTAATGAATGCAAGAGACAAGCAAGAACCACAGAGTAGACACTGGATATGACTAAACTAAGTACATTTTGTTTCATAATGCATTTTATTTATATAACCCTTTTTGGTAACACTTTAATTTACAGTGTCATTGTTACATGTTACATGTGTATACCATACACTGAAAAAAACAGGAAAACACACATTGTCCAATGTATTTAATCTTATTATTTGCGAGCTACGCAACAAAATTGTGTTTCTCTTCTAAACGTGATTTCTTTGCTTTCGATTAATGTAATTCTCTAAAATGTGCAATCTATTACATTATTTGGGGTGAATGTGAACCAATTAAGTATTCCAACATGATTTTTACTGAAACTGTAACTGTTAGTTCCCAGCATGCTTTGCTTGGGACTTGACGAAAAGACTAAGATTGTTGAACTTAAAGGGTTAGTTCATGAAATTGATGTCATTAATGACTCACCCTAATGTCGTTCTACACCCGTAAGACCTTCGTTCATCATCGGAACACAGTTTAAGATATTTTATAGTCCAAGAGCATAATGCACTTAATGCCCACTTTACTGTCCATGTAATTTATTAATTTATTTATTGTTTAATTTATTTTATTTTATTTTTCGGTTTTATTTATTTATTGTTGTTGATTGTTTTGTTTTTTTAAATTCTGTAGCACTTTGAGATTTTGTTTAATATAAAGTGCATTATAAATAAAATTTATTATTATTATTATTATGTCCAGAAATCTAATAAAAACATCATCAAAGTAGTCCATATGTGACATCAGTTGGTTGATTAGAGTCTCTTGAAGCATCGAAAATACATTTTGGTCCTAGAAATGTCAAAAACTACGATTTTATTCAGCATTGTCTTCTCCTCCATGTGCCTCCAAAAAGAATCAAACGGTTAATGAATCAGTGAATCGATCAATAATTCGGGTCGCCAATGTCACGTGATTTCAGCAGTTCGGTTCGCGTCAAACTGGCAAACTGCTGAAATCACGTGACATTGGCGACCCGAATCATTGATCGATTCACTGATTCAATAACAGTTTGATTATTTTTGGAGGCACATGGAGGAGAAGACAATGCTGAATAAAATCGTAGTTTTTGATATTTTTGGACCAAAATGTATTTTCGATGCTTCAAGAGACTCTAATCAACCAACTGATGTCACATATGGACTACTTTGATGATTTTTTTATTCCCTTTCTGGACATGGACAGTGAAGTGCGCATTGATTGACTGCATTATGCTCTGGGACTAAAATATAAAATATCTTAAACTGTGTTCCAATGATGAACGAAGGTCTTGGTGTGGAACAACATTAAGGTGAGTCATTAATAATGACATCAATTTCATTTTTGGGTGAATTAACCCTTTAAGTGTTATTTTATGTGTTTGTTGGGCAATATTAGATAAGGGGGAGACTTTATATTGTTTAATATAGTTATAGTTTTATATTGTTTTATGTTGCAATAATTAGAACCATTTAAATTACACTGGGTTACCATAGTGGAGAAGAGCGGAATTGCTTAGGCGGCGGACTGAGACTGGACATGTCGTTTAAGAGCATTTCTTTGCACTTGACATGTTCTGCTATTGCTGACTAACAGAAGGAAAACAAGTTAATACAGTCTTATAAATCAGTCAAGTGACCACAAAAACAAAATAAGCTTGTGATTTGATTAAAGAGGCAGGGTCTCAAGCCTCCCTGTGCACACCACTGTTTTCAGGAAGCCATATTAAAATCATTTTGAGATTATGCAATTGGGTTACTTAAAAATTACTTCGTTCCATAGTGTTGAAGTTATGTGAACAAATCATGTTTGATTAACTTAACTGAATCATGTGGAACCGATGCACATGATTAAATTATGTAAATCCAACACACCTTTTTTTCAGTGTAGTAATAACAGTAAATTATGCATAATTGCATGAAACTAACCATCAATCCTACCCTAACCGTATAAGTACATGTAGATAATTAATATTACTCAATACTTAAATATATAATTATATTTAAAAATTATAGCAAAGTAAAAAAATAAAAAAATAGCAAAGTTTATCTCTGAAGCAAACGACTTCTAAACAATTGTAGACCAGTGTTATTTCCCATGAAATACAATAAAAACACAAATTAGAGCTGTTTATACTTTTATACTTAATTGTGCTAACAACTATTTTGCCATATTCTGTTTATTATAAAATAAAGTCTTAAATCTTAATCATTTTTAACATGTTTAGAAATATCTATGTTTGCACACACACGGATACACATCTTTATCTTTGCATATTTATCCAACTAATTAGTGAACACTATAAGCAGTAGGGGAACAACTGAAATGAAATGTGCTTTCCCCGCTGCAGTTGAAAGACAAGAGGGAGAGATTTCCCTCTGTTTGACCTGTCTGTCAGCTCCAACAAGCCCTCATACATCAAAGATTGCTCATAAGGAAATGTCCAACTACCGGCAAAAACAATCCCGTGTCCTTTGATGACAGGCTACTGTATACATGCAGAATGTGTGTGTGGAACAGTGCCAGAACTTAAGCACAGGAATTTTTTGATCTCACACTCTGTTGCCTCGTCAACTTCCTGCCAGAAGAAGCTTGTGTTTACAGGGCTGGGTGGCAAGGAGAGTTCGGGGATGTGTGTGGAGCTATGAACTGTCCACAGACGTTTGGGTCATACATGCACCTTCCACGTCCTGTGCTGTGAGTTGATTCACCAGCCATGGTGACAGTTTTGGGGGAATACAGATCTCAAAACTGCAGCATATTTTCACATGAGTGAAATTACCAAAACCTAAAAATAGTACACATATTTTCATTGGGTAACACTTTATATTTTACAGTGTCATTGTTACATGTTTAGTAATAACTATAAATTATGCATAATTACATGCAACTTGCCCTAACCCAGACCAAACATTAATCCTATAATTACTTTTTTTAAATATATACAGAGTAACAAAGACACCTTAAAATAAAGTGTAACTTTTCGTTGTTGTAACCAAACAGGTTTTATCCCATGCCTTATTGCTTTTAACCCATCTATCCAACCTCCAGTCACATCTTAACTTAAGAAAACGTCGTTATTCAGCCGGGTGAAGCCTGAAAACGTCGAGGTCTTTTGTGGGAATCAAGTGAAAAAAAGTGAACTCTGGGGAAAGCAGCCTGTCATGGACCTCAATGGTCGCATTATGTAAATCTCTGACGTCCCTTGATGTAAACCTGAATAGAAACACATTAACGTCTCGTATATACTTAAAAGGAACCCAGACTTTGCCGAGCTGAAACGGCAGATCCAGTAATCATGTTGACAAATTAATGGCAGAGAATTAGTTGTCCATTAAAAGTGTATTATGTGCCATGCTGGCACATAAAATTACTCCCAAATAAGTGTGGAGGGAAAGCGCGCGAGGGAGAGAGAGAGGAGAGAAGCACGAGTTGCGTGGCGAGGGGGTGTTTGACTGTCACTTTGAGATCCAGAACCATCAAAGCACACTAAGTGTATGCTTAGGGGCTCTAACCTCTGTTGAAAGGTTGTAATGAGGTTATATGAGGATGAGGTGTCAGGCATTAGGTCTCTCTGTTTCCCTTTGGCATTCAGACTATGCATGTGTGTGTGTTAGGGTATGACTGTCAGCGTACCACACTCATAACCCCTATTCATTTAGACGATAATTTGGCCCTGCTGTGCTGTGATATATAGTGTCACCAAACCTGCCATTTTAGTCAGGGTGGCTCACACTGCCAAGACGCATGTATACACAGTATCGTAATTTCAATAATAATAAATATTTAATTTCAATATGTTATTGTTAAACAGGAAGGCCAACTTTTTTCTTCTTCAAAAAGAACAATGATTTAAAACTTCAAATCCATCAAATGGACAATTACAAATTTAACATTATAAGCTAAATAAAAGCTGGATGAGGTTTTATGAATAATCAAAAATTTAGAATCAGTATTTTTTTCTTAATATTTTTCACAAATATAAAACATCCTTAAAACATTTACTTGAAAAACAAAATAAGAATATAATACATTTAATGTTCCTACCACATTTATGAATACACTTTTTCAGAAAAAAACATTTCAAATATATTTATTACATAAATATATAAATGTATTTGTAGCATATTTAGCCTTAAATAAATTAGTTTTAAAAACATTTTGGCATATGCATTTTTCACAAGGGTAGTTTTCTCTTCTTTTCAGCATTAAACAATATTAAATTGCAACCAGTTTTCACTCCTAATGCGTTAAAATCTAAGGCATGGTCAAGTGCCTTCCGCATCACAATTAAAGGGTTAGTTCACCCAAAAATGAAAATTATTTAATTAATTACTCACCCTCATGTCATTGGACACCCATAACACCTTCGTTCATCTTCGGAACACAAATGAAGATATTTTTGTTGAAAGCTGATGGCTAAGAAAGGCTTCAGAAAGGCCTCCATTGACATTCAGTACATTCCCACTCACAAGACCCATAATAGGCTCTAAACACATCGATACAAAGTCCATCTCACTACAGTGGCTCGATGCAGATCCGCATCGATTTTGTTTTCAACAAAAATATCTTCATTTGTGTTCTGAAGATGAACGAAGGTCTCATGGGTGTCCAACGACATGAGGGTGAGTAATTAATGAAATAATTTTCGTTTTTGGGTGAACTAACCCTTTAAGATGCTAACATTTTTCGACAGGGTCCTCCATTAATTTCAAGAAAAACCTTTGGCGTCATACACAGACGCGTTGGGCATGGGAATGCTATCGTCAAGATGAAATTGCATTGGGTTAAGATTTTGCTATTTAATTGGAGTGTGATTCTCAATTTAATCAGCCCGCATAATTATATTTACGCTATTGCACATTTTAGCATGTAACCTAACCCCATCACATCCCTAACCCTACCCATTTGTGTAATTTTTGACAAATATTCCAAATGTTCAGAGGGAAAATGATTGAATTGTGAGGAAGGAAATCCCCCAAAACTATCAGTGTCTCCATCCGCCGAAGATCATGCGCACATTTTAATTTCAAATCCAACCCCTTACATCACACCTTCACGTAGCGGCAGCCGGCAGGATCACCATTTTAGCGATTAACTTTAAGATCAACTCTGTTCTTTACATAAAGATATAGTATGACTTCAGAAGACTTTGAATGCCACATGAGTTAATACTTTTATCCCGTTTTTGGCCAGTATTTGCAATAAATACCCTTCACTGTACTTTTATTTGCCTGTTACGTGTTTTATATTCTTTAGAACTCGGTAGGTTTAGGGTAGGAGTGGGGTTAGTTGCTCCAAAATATAAAAGTAGCCTATAAATGTCATGTCTGATTTTACAATGCAAAGAATTAAATGTGACGCATTGGAAAAACAACTGAAATCAACGGAGTACCCTGCGCGTCGATATAGTGCCGCCTAGGGGTGTGTCTTCATTGTGACGCGGAAGGCACCTGACCATGCTTCAGATTTTGACGCCTTGGGAGGGAAAATGGGTTTAACTTAGACGTATAAAACAGATAGAAGAAACTATTTTAAATTGATTTAAATTACATTCCTCAAAATGGTATCAAAAGACATTTAAAATATATTTTCTGAAAACAATTGGTTTTGCTGGTAAATTTGCTGGTAAATTTGAAAGACGTTTAGATTGAATGATCTGTTTTTGGCAGTTTTACTCCAGAACATGTTACGCAGCAGCTTTTCACATGGTATTATCAATAACATCTTTCCATACGTGTATACACAAAACATCTCCATAAAGTAGCCGACATATGAACGTGCCATTTATATCTATCTCTTGAAAGCTAAATCGCGTCATACAAAGATAGTGCCTTATATACCGAGCAATAGGGTAAAACGTCAGTGAAGTTAAATGATATAAATGTCAACTATGCCACTTTTGCGTCCAAACCTGCAATATGTACAGATAGTCTGTCAGTTATCAGTGAGCCAGTGAATGTATACATGCCTATTTCAGCTGTGGCTCTGAGTTGTGAGTGACAAGACAAAGCCAGAGTTAAATAAACATTTGAGACATGGTTATTTCTCGCTTTCTCTCTCTCTCTCTCTCTCTCTCTCCACATGTCTGAAATGTAATTCAGATGTCAACGCAGATTCTCTCTCTATAATACAGTATGCTGTCTCTCGTTCTCCCTCTCTCCTCTCATTGTTCCTTTTGTTCTCTCCGCTGCTGCTTTATTGAGGAAGACGTTGCTAGAGGAGAAGAAAAGATGACACGCATTCACAGTCGTGTTCTCTTTGGTGCGCTTGTCATTTCTGCAGCAGCGTGGTGACAGTGGTTTCTAGAACAGAGCATCTCGCCAGTTCACAGCGAAGTAACTCTAATGGAACCGTGACACTGGACGTCAATCTGTGTGCCGGTCTGTCTCTCACAGTGTGAAATTACAATCATCATATTCCACTGCTGAATGGAATCATGCAGTCATACCAGCCATTTCTAAGATCTACACAATCATTACCGCAACATCTCTAGCACTATGTAACTCCTGACTGTCAAAAATATAATTTAAAAAAATCCAGCCATTTTATTTCACAGTGCTATTGCATCATGCCTTTTTGGAAGGTCTTGTATAGACCCACCGTTCATAAAGAGCCTTAGATAAGCACTGTAAAAAAAAAAGAAAAAAGAAAAGTTGTTTTACAAGAAAATGCTAAAGTACCTCTGTCTTTCTACTCCTAAGTTTCACACTTTATTCACTGCATTGCTTTTTTCATTTTTAATATTTAACAATAAGATAACTAAATTTGACCATGATTATTTAAAATAGCCTCTCTTTTTTGTTTTTATACCAGACTGGAAGTTGATTCAATTGTACGTTCAATGGTGTACACATCAGAGCCTGAGCAATACTCATTTCTGTAAAAAAAAAAAAAAAAAAAAAACAGTTCCTTGTTCCTGAAGTTTTGCTTTTTTTTTATAATCCGAGGCGCCCTATCAGAACCACTCTAAATGGTATGAAAAAGCACCCAGACTATAATAAAGCAAGAAACCAAAGGCCACCAACCTCCACAATACTGTTCACATTCGTTTGGAGCCAGGCCATCAGGATACAAAGGCACAACGGAAGAAGGGCTAACTTTTAGGAATGCCTAATGTCCTATAGGGCAGGAGACTGACTCAGGGCAAGGGGTAGGGGGCTATTGTTTGATAGAGAGAGAGAGACAGGGGTGGTTTAAGGGGGAGAAAGAAGTAGAAAAAAACAGCTTCTTTCTCTAGCCTCCAGGAGTAAATGTATTTCTCAATCCCTGTGTTTTCCCGTCTAAAGGAGTTTTTTTAAGTTCTATTTTGAACGCACCAGTTAAGCACATATTTCTGAGCACAAAGCTATGGTAAAATGTTTTTGAGTGATGCTAATAGGTTCCATTTTAGGAATGGCTAAATAACAGAAATCCCGAACAGGTTGTGTTGACCTGTTTTGTTTATGTGGAGTGAAACTGAGTGAATTGCACTTATGACAATATCAAGAAACAAAATAGTGTCACTTGACAAACTGAGACAATCGCAAGCAATCAGCCAAACACAAAGCGTCCAGCCGTAAGACTGAAGAGACATTCAGCTCGGTTTCTTCGCGATCCGCGACACAGTCGGTCAACACATCTCGGTCTCAGACAATGCTGAAGACCACTGCGGTATTGAAGCCGTGCATATGGGATTTGGTACATGAAATCCATAATGGTAAACATTGACAGATGGCGTCAGTTTGTTTCCATTGGGGACTGAGATTGGTACACTTGTCCTAAGTGGCCCATTGGTACTGAAGACTAAGCACGGTTGAAGAATACCCTTAATAACGTCCTTAAACAAGACCTTTTGTGGCCCCAGCCTTTCTCAGGCCACAGAATTAGGCTTCCTTTTCTGTGGCCTTTCTCTCAATCTTTTCTCCCCCTGTAAACCACTATGTGAAGTGGTTCATTACGGAGGCTCTCCTCCACTCAGGTAGTGGCCCCAGCCATTCCCAGCTCTTCAGTCCTGTAACTCTCTGAGGAAGGAAAAAGGAAAACATATTGGACAAAGGTCCTGTTAGCACTTCCTATGGAAAATTAGCAGCTTTCGCAAAGGTAGAAATCCCAATTACCTCACATTGTGAGGATGCGCCTAAAGGCTCGCTAGCAACTCGCAACAGTGCCAAAGTGAGCACCCCCCTCCCTGATCCCCAATTAAGAGCGAAGATGCTCTTCTCCCTCCTGAGTGCATCTATTTACCTTGTCCAAAGCTCCCCACTCCTGGAGCCCTCAAAAATCCCCAAAATGCACCTTTGAGACACAGAAGTGCTCTCTTGCTTGAAGCGGGGTGGCGATGGGCCTTTTGCATCCCAACCGTTATGCCCTTCAGGTCCAGTGGGTCTGCTTGGGATGCATTGTCCATCCCTGAGAATTCTCTCAGGACAGGAACAACAGTGCAGAGACAAATGGGACTGACTAAAGGAAGGGTGGGGGCGCATGCTTGTAAGAAAAATAATGACAGAGGGAGGAAAAAAAAAAACATGTACGTCACTATAGACGGATCTGTAAGGTTGGCTTCAGATTTCACTCTCTGTGGAATGCACTAGACCTCTAAGGCCGCCAAGAATGTTAGTGCAGTACGCTGTCAAAAGCTCAAGGAGGAACCCAACGCTTTCAGATGACTGGCTGAATTAAACCTCCTCCTCCTCAACTAAACAAATGCTTGTTTTGGCATACGGCGACCAGAAGCAAATTCTGAACAGCCGATCGCAAACGGAACAAGGTCTGAATAGACAAAGGAATGTTCTTGTGTTTTGCCAATGATTCACAATAATGCACGTAAAAATGATCCAAAAGATGATGATCCATTCACTGTTTTCATAAGACGCATTCCTACATCATTACCTTCAAAAATTTCAAATTGGATGTAAATCAGTCTGAGCGCACATCTCCTGATATTATACTCTCAGTCTAAAAAGCACTTTTTCCATATATTTTTTAAAACATGACAGTAGGGTTGATGTACAACCCAGTGTTCTGTTGAAATCTTTTATACAGACGTAAAATTCATACAGTTCTTAAATGCTGCAGTACATTCAGTAGTGCTTGTTTGGTGGAGGTCATGGAGAACAATCGTGGGAGACAGACTTCCGTTATGCTTTGTCTGTTTTCAGGCATTTCAGTCGTTTTCCTCTCACGGATCTGTCCACTTATTAAATATTTAACTGCTCCTTAGGATTAAGACTGTGTAAAAATAAATATGTTTCAAAATTGGACTTTGTGCTGCAATTTATATCACTGATCAGCGTGCAGGTTCAATGTAATCTATTGGAGTTGATGTGAAAAGGCCAACTGGAAGGTTGTATTACTTAGCAGGAAGAGAAATGAGATACAAGGAGCCATTAAATATATATTTCAGATTCTATTTCAAATGATTTATGTTTAGCAGAATAAAAGCACACTTTTAACAACTGCATAGGCTATAAAATATTTAAAGTATCAATATATATATTTAAAAATCTTTAATAATTATGAATAAATACTAGGTGTGTAACAATATATCATGTGACAATATATTGCAATACAAAAATGCAACAATATGTATCGTGTATAGTGACAAACTATATAATATAGTTCACCCAAAATGAAAATTACTGGGAGAAAAATTCAAGTTTACAGTTTTATTGTCAGTACTACAGTTAATATACCATATACTGTATAATGTATAATAATTCCATGGGGCAATATTTGTGGGTCCTGATAATGCCAAGTTACCAGTAAAAAGTGTTACATTATTTTAAATATATCTAGTCAGTGAGAGAATGTGTAGGACAATGTAGGATAAAGCATAACATTTGCGTCTAAAATCATTTTGTATTTTCAGCTTCAGAATCATGAATATTTTTATTCTGGTGTCTCCATTGTCCAAACCTATTAATTCTACCCCCGATGTAATACCAAATTTTACATTTAACCAACAGTTCGGTTTTTGCTTACCTTTTACCATATGTCTTGGAGTATCGCAATGATATTTTATCGAGAGTTCAGTATCGTGATATGTATCGAATCGTGATATGAGGGTATTGTACCTTTCTCATATGCAATGCAGCAGTCTATAATCTGAATAAATAAAGTGCATTTTAACACAAATATGAGATCTTTACTCAACTTATTTACAGATCTTCCTTCAAAGTTTCAGCTATTTTAGTTTAGCACGCCGTGGTCTGATTTAATGAGTGAATTGTAAATATTGACACATGAAAATTATATTTGAATCTTGTAACAGTGTACAGTATTTCACTGACTGATATGAGAGAAATCACATCTTTTCACGTTTACATGCGCATGAAGCAGAATGTGTACATACATCACATTTTACCAAGTCGGGTTAGTGCAGGATGTGATGAGTGTAGCTTAATGAACACTACAGATGTGTCCCTTTAATTAGCCTGTCAGAGTGGAGATTTGCTAGACATTGCATTGTTTCGTATAATAAAAACTCCCTTGAACACTGAAGCATTGAGTGAATTAAAAAAATCCCATCATACTTTGAAACATTCTGCCACAAGCGCTTGCAGTCAAAAGTCTCCAAGTTCTACAGCATTTAGTAGCTCCTCAGAAGGGAAAGTTCATTTTAAATGTAATAAATGCATGTTAATGTCGATGTCTCTTTAGTGCGGCCTAAAAGTAGTTTTTTCAGAACTGCGGAAGAAGGCCATTAACACCCAGTTAAGAATCTCGGCAAATTATTAATTTTGTTTCATCAATAAGAAAAAGATCATTTTTTATCTGATGATGCAGCCACATCCTCTTTTATATTTGCAAATATATATATATATATATATATATATATATATATATATATATATATATATATATATATATATATATATATATATATATATATATATATATATATATATATATATAATAGCAACAATAATAATAACCTGCTCAGCTTACTATTTGACACATTTTGTCAAGAGTAAGTACATTATAATCAATCACGTAACAAAATATGACAATACTTTCACTTCCTCTGATACTTCAGTTCACAATGAAATATTCAGACAGGTGAAAGCCCAGAACATAAAATGACAGCGAGACATCAGAGCTTCACTGCAAATGAATCGAAGACTAAAGAGCTAATCGTTATGGTTGTGATCTCTCTTGCTGTCTTTTCCATGTCGTTCTCTTTGTTTTGTCTTTAACTGAACAGGTTTTGGTTCCAAGAATTGCTTTTTTTAGTGAATGCAGTCCACTCGTTGTTCATATCTGTGTTGCGTTTCTAATTCATCATTCAATAGCAGTATCTGCACACAGGCATCCGCACCTCTGTATTTGCTCTCTTTAAATTGGCTCTGGCCTGTGGCAAACAGGGCTAGCATCTGGAATAGAGAAATAACACCTGGTGACAGTCGCCTAGCACCACGGCAGTAAATTAAGTCCTCAATGCCACGCTCCGCTTAAGTGCACGAAGCACGATACCAATCTGCAAGTTTATTATTGCTCGTCCCCGTTTGCCATTATCGGAAAACACAGTCATTAAAAAGCATTTGACCTTTTTTCAACAAGGATCCAGAAATTACTTTTCCTTTTTTCCCCCCTGCCTGCTCTCTCAGTCTGCCGTTCTCGAATCATTCTCTTTAGCAAAATGTAATGTGACCCCCTTCACAAAGTGAACTACAACCAGACAGCCCCGAGGAGATACTGCATTTAGTTAAATGTTATATTTGCCAATTTCATGAAGACAATGAAGGGGAGAATGAAAATAGGATGAAGACGATGGAGAGAGAGAGCGAAAGAATATGGCACCCTTCTGACAATGTAAAGAGGACAGCTTTGGCTCTTGGACAGTGATGCGGAAGCTTGCTAACAGAGGAGAGGAGAGGGTGGTGTGTGTGAGGGTGAGCAGAAATTCCCCCAGGCTCTTTGAAATCCCTCCTCATCGCTATCAAGGCCTGTCACATGTACTGGATTCTGTGCATTTGTTTGCAGCAGGGTATGAACCTGAGTTTGGCTCCGGGAACTGCTGTCAGAGTCATGTTTCCGAGGGTCTGTGCTGAGCTGGAATAATAAAGATATCGCTTCTTTAGAAAAGCCAAACTCAAATAGATATTTCCTGACTTAGCGTCAGTTTATGCAGGCCACTGGGTCCACAAACTGTATAGTTCAGCAATATAATTATAAATAGCATATTAACAGCAAGTAAAAAATAAATATAAACATAAAAGTATTATTATTATAAGTAATGTAAGCTTTTTATTAATATAAAAAGCCATCTAAAAGCAAATAAATAAATATAAACATAAAAATATTATTATTATAAGCAATGTAAGCATTTGAGAATGCGCATTTAGCATTGAGCATTTAGAAAAGCTAATCTCGATGCAAAAAAAAACATAAAAGTATTATTGCTATTCTTATTAATAATAATATTATTATTAAAGCAATGTAAACATTAGGCAAGCTTTAGAAAAGCCAATCTCAAAGCAAATAAATAATATAAACATATATGTATTATTATTATTACAATTATCATTATACATAAAATTATTATTATTATAAGCAATGTAAGCATTAGACGAGCTTTAGAAAAGCTAATCTCAAAGCAAAATTAAATAAATATAAACATAAAAGTAGTATTATTATTATTATAAGCAATGTAAGCACTAGCGGGCTTTAGAAAAGCCAATTTTAAAGCAAATAAATACATATATAATACTTTTATATAAAAGTATTATTATTTTTATTATTATTATAAGAAATGTAAGCATTTGATGAGCTTTAAAGCCATGTCAAAGCAAAAAATAAACATAAATGTATTGTTGTTATTATTAATATTATAAGCAATGCAAGCATTAGACAGGCTTTAGAAAAGCCAAACTCAAAGGAAAAAAATAAAAAATAAACAGAAAAGTATTATAATTATTATCATGATTAATAATAGTTATGAAACCAACAAGCTTATTTTCAGACTTATGTCAGTTTATGTCAGGTCACATGGGTTCACAAAATATGTTTTTTAGCAAATATAAATATAGCTAGTATATTACCCTCAGTGGCAAACAAATAGATAAATATACAAATTATTTGTATTATATTGTTAATTTTGTTAATTAGAATAATAAATAATAGCAGTAATATTGTAAAATCTGTATAGCAATTGATGTCAATTAAATACACATTTATCTTGTGTGAATAAATAATGTGTGTATATAGTATGTACATAAAAAAATATATAGATAAAGGCTACTATATATTTTATGAGTTTATAATTACTAAATTCTTTCTAAAGTCATCTTCTGTGAACTGCTCTGTCCAGCTGTGTGTCCCTGCAGGGGGTGCTGTGCACAGCTCTGGATCCAGAACAACTCACCTGTTTAAAACATCACATTTATCAAAACTACACGGACAAAATAAAACACCATCACCTTCAAAGGCATCTAACAGTATCATACCTCACAAGTTTGCTTTGGGTTAGCCGTGACCTGAGTCATCGCTTGCAGCTAATTATTAAAAGTGGTGGGTGGTAGGAAAAAGGCCTACAGTCTGAGTGAAGACATCCGTTGTTTAAAGAATGTCTCCAGGCGATTTCAACTCCCAGAACCGCACCGTAGCGGATGAAGAACAAGATAGGAGGTGTAAAAAGGGGCTTATTCAGCAGGGGTGACATGAAATTTCCATACGGGCAGAAAATCGGATTTAACGGCGCATCACCACAACAATAGCTGAGTACACTTTGGCATGTTGTTTTGCCAACACAAAGGGCCCAATATCCCAAACAGATTCATCTTCACAGAGTATGAAATTGATCTGACTTTTAAAAGCCATGGTTCCTTTATTAAGTTAGGGTACAACATGATTCTAGCTGGAAGGCTTCTTTGAGCAAATTATCATTTATATGCAACTTGCATCATTACTTAAAAGTATACTTCATAAAAAAATTATATATTCTTATATATATATATATATATATATATATATATATATATATATATATATATATATATATATATATATATATATATATATATATATATATATATATTCTGTCATAATTTACTACCACATTTCAGGGTCCAGTTTTGGTTTGTCAGGATCATGGTTTGTTACGATTCAACTATTTGAAACCAGCTAAAATCTGGAATCTGAAGGTGCAGAAAAATCGAAATATTGAGAAAATTGCCTTTAAAGTTGCCCAAATGAAGTTCTTATCAATGCATATTACTACTAATAATGATGTATTAATATATTTACGGTAGGAAATATACAAAATATCTTCATGGAGCATGGATCATGGATAATTTTGACCCATACAATGTATTGTTGGCTACTGCTACCAATAAATCCCAGTGCAACTTTTGACTGGTTTTGTGGTCCATGGTCACATTCAGTTTTGTGCCACAGAAGAAAATTGAATTAGTATATACAGAATTGTCCTTTTTGGTTGAAGTCTCTTTAAATCATTATTGCAATACTGTGCTGATGGTTCTTCAAAATAACATTCTGATTCTGTTCATGAATATAATTGGGTGTACACCATTAAGTATACTACATGGTATGCAGCTTTTTAGAGAGAAGTATAACTTCAGCAGTATTCAGTCATAGACATGTACAATGTGTATTTATGAAACCCAAAGTTGAGATGGTTGCTAAAAGACCTCAATGACCTAAAAGACTATATTAGCTAAATATTTACCAAGACTATTCTAAATGCGAAGACATTTGCACCTCTGCCTGCAGAAATAGTTAATTTCATCCTCTTTTAATCTAAAGCAATTATTATTATTATTTTTATTTAGACTAAATCTTAGAAAATCAAGGACACATTTCTACATCTTCTAAATTTCATTAATCGAAAATATAAAAATGCTCCAATATGCTTCCAATTTGAAGAGTCTTCCACCGTGTCTGTATTGTGAAGTTCCCCTGCTGTTGTAACTAAAGGCGAGAGAATATACTAATGATAAAGACAACAACAGTGAAGCATGTGTTTGTCAGCTTTTATCTCTGCAACAATTTCTCTCTACCTCAGTGTCTTTGAGGATGTATTTCTCCAAAGAATGCGTGATAGTTCTCACCTCCCCGAAGACTGAAACACGTTGGCACACACACAAGGTTTTGGAGGCAGTTCTCCTCCCCATCTAATAAATACATAAACAATCAGACAAACATTGAGCCAATTTTTCCTTCACAGTCCACACACACACACACACACACACACACACACACACACACACACACACACACAGAGCGTGTCTAATTTTCTTTGGGCCACCACCCTGGCAGGGAGTATGTTGTAGCACAAACAGAGATGTGTTTTGGGTAATTGCTCGTGCTGTGTTTGTATGGAAATCTCCGAGTGTGTGACAAGGCTAGATAGCTGTCCAATGTTGTCCTGATCCACGCTTTAGGCGACCGGCCAAAGTATTTTATCTCTTAATGTATTAGAGTGATCTTCCAATTAGCCCACGTTCATAATACCCCAGAATCTGGGGGCAATATACGTGTGTGTGTGTGTGTGTGTGTGTGTGTGTGTGTGTGTGTGTGTGTGTGTGGCGAGGAGGGAGGCGGCTGGTGTGTGTGTGTGGGGGGGGGGGGGGGAAATCTGTGATAGTTCTGCTTGAGAGGTAAACTGAGGCGCTTATTGTGTGGTGCGGGGGTTGTGCGCTTTCCGGGGCTTCTGTTGTAAAGTTTGCTGATAAGCGAACCCGGCCCTTGAGCATCCATTCTGCCTGGTACATTAACACTCCTTATCGCCCGTCCAGATAACGAGCGCATGCCATTTGCCTTCCGAGGAATTAGCCCGTCTTCCTTGGCTAACCAGGCAGTGGTGATTAACCTTTACACTGTCCGATATTCTCTGGAGACTCCCTCTCTCAGATTAGACACTATTAGTTATGACTAACTAAATGAACAGCTCTCGCCTCTCTAGACAGAGAGCAAGAAAGAGAGGAAGACAGATAGCAGGAAAGAGAGAAAGGACCAGTCATGCACAGCAGTATGTAGGGATGTAATGGCTTAAAGTGGGAACAAATTTGTAGTATATATAACAGTTATTCGGCAATATGTGCTTATTTAGATTTGCATGTCCATAACCGCAGCAATTTGTTACCATTTTATTTTTCTTAACTGGTGTCTAATTCATACAAATTTGTATGATTACAGTGACAGGTGCGTTTAGAGGCGGGGTTAGGGGTCGTTCTTCATAATACGTTTATTTTAAAACGTGTACGTTTTTGTATCATAAAAATTCATGACATCGCCACCTCGTAAAGTAGTTACTTTTTCCAATGAGATGGGTAGATTAATAACAACCAAATTTGAACATTTTTACAAAGACTTTACTTTTTTTTTTGTCAACCAGCAAAGCTAGATGTGTGTTTAAATAAATAAAAAACAGTTGCATTCAATTGTAATTTATGTGGCACTTCAATAAATTGATTCAGAATAATTATTAAAATACTGCTGAATGCTTATAGGACAAAACAATTATTGTTTGAGATTATATTTCTATTCATAATTGGTTTAAACATTTTAAGAAATATGTGTTAGAGACTCATTTTCCTTCAATTAATTTTATCTCAGTTCTATGTATTCATTTATATATTGAAACAGAAAAAAGATGCCAATGGCAATGTGAGGACCTAATACAAACAAGACAAAAAATAAAAAATGTACACACAGATATGTAGCTTATTCATTAAAATGATTTATTAATCATACATTCTGTCCTTCAATTACTGAATGAATAAATGGGGGGGGGGGACCCATCATATCCTGGTAAAAAAAAGATAAATATAATGAATACATGCTATTAATATAATAAACATAGTAAATATAATGAATATAATAAAAAGAGAAAAATATTACTTTTTTGATCTGTTCTTATATTGCATATATTAGCTGTTCAAAATATTGTTGGTTTAACTTAAAAAAAGTAGGTAACCTGGTTGCCTTAATTGAGTTTATTGAAATAAAAAAATTGAGTTGATACAATGAAGGAAATTGGCTTAATAAATAGAAACTCTAAATAGCATTGTATCTGAACCACATAAAAAAATGTGATAAATAATAAATTATGAAAATAGCACAATTTGGCGTGTTTCACTGCGTCATCACAAATAAAACACACACAATTCTCAAAAATGTTCATTGTATTAACTTTTTTTTAATTTCAAACTCAAAATTTTAAGGCAACCAGGAAACTTGTTATAAACCCTGTTTTATAGTGTAGCATTTTCTTTCTTCTTTTTTTTTGAGTATTTTCTGCATATTTCTATGAAGTCAAAGACCTGTGTTAACTAGGGAAATGTGAGAAAAGAAATATTATTTCCTGCAGATGTGGATGGAAAAAAAGGATTGTGAGCGTGTCAGTGTAGCAGTGGATGTAGAGACTCTATTCGCCTGCAGTCTGAGCTCACTGCTCTTGACAGGGGTCAAAGCAATAATGTGATAGAGACAATATGTTGAGCAGGTCCCAGCCAGAAAAAGGGCTGTGTGTGTGTGTGTGTGTGTGTGTGTGTGTGTGTGTGTGTGTGTGTGTGTGTGTGTGTGTGTGTGTGTGTGTGTGTGTGTGTGTGTGTGCGTGTGCGTGTGTGTGTGTGTTTGCTTCCAGATGAGATAACCACGCTCTGGCTGGGGGGTAAAGTGCTGTACAGCCCACTGCCTCTCTATCTGTACAGATTCCCTCAGCATACGCACATACACTGTCACCACCGGTAGAGCTAAACATATTAAGCCATCACATCAGGGCCGAACTGACAAGAGATGTGATGAAGTGATCTATACAAACTCAAATGCCTGTACCCCCATGCCTCAGGCTCTCTTTCCTTCTCATTCACTCGTTCCCACTTTCTCTTTAGCGGTTGATATGATATCAAGACTCAATATATTTGTCTCAAATGCAGTGTGTGAAATTTTGCATGTGAAAACTCTTTCCGTCGTATCAGTAAATCGAAAGAATGGAGCATGGAATTTCAACAACTGGCTTTTTTACTGGACCATTAGCCTTTGTGTCGTGCATTCAAAATACTCAATCTTCACATACACACCGCAGCCTAAACACACATCCGCACAACCATCAATGTGAAAGCTATCATACACAGTCCGTCGGCGAGCACTGTGCTTCTGCAAGATAACTTCACAGACATGACATGGGATGACACTTGTGCACACACGGGTACATGGAGCTATCCAAGCTAGTCACATTTTCAACCAGATTAAGCCTTCTTGTTGAAAGTGACGGTGGAATTGGATTACCGCACTGGAAGCAAGCTCCTGGATTTCTTGCAATAAGCAAGTGCCTTTGAAAGAACGCCATACTTCTGAATGCAAACACACACACACACACACACTTTGTCTCCACAATGATGTCGCATGCACACGTGCAGCCAACATCCCCCCGGTGCCGCAGACACATTTATCTATGGGCACAATTAAAAGCATGAAATTTGAACATGCTGCGTTAACTAAGAAAGCGCTTTTGTTCCTGAGGAAACAAAAGCTTGGGGAAAAAATGAGTTTTTCAACCTTGAGAGAGCAGCGCCAAGGCTCACTGATACCCAGAATAATCACATTCTGCTTCAAATCCCTATAGCTGGCACAGGTAGAGCTCATTTAAGACCGTCCACTGGCTACTCAGAAAAGGAGGTGTGGGAAAGTGTTCTCCACTGTGTCCGCCCTCAAAGTGTGGAGCCTTTCAACCCACAAAACACCCCGAAGGGATGCCAGAGTCGTACAGAGCGGCCCCTTCTTCCCTTAACGAAAGTGTGCACTCGTAGGAGCAAGAAGCCAGTGTTGCCGTTGTCCAATAAGTCGGTCCACCAGCAGCGCTCGAAACGAAGCCTCGTCTCCACCTTAAGAGAATGACTAATCAAGCAGCCTGGGCTCCATTTGCAAGCTGTCAGTCAAGCAGCTTTGCTATCTTCCCACCACGGCTTCCTCCTCTAATACCAATTTAAATCGTTCACGGGCCTTCCGCTGCCATTATTCAAAAAGATCATAATAGTTTTCCTCGCGCCCAAAGCACAAAAAATCAATTATTTCCCCACAAAGACTTGAAAGTACTTAGCGTGGGGCTGCGGCGAGTGGAGCTGTGGGTTATATCAAATTGAAACTGCACTCATTACACGCCACACAATTAGTTACCTCTGGTCTGCGCAGCCTTTCATTCCAAATGGCATATCTGTATTATTACAGAAACAAGCATGCAAATGCCATTGTTGAGGATTTAGAGAAATCAATAGGACAGTGGCGCGAGTGTTTGGTGGCCCGTCAGTCAAATCTGCTGCGGGCCAGAGATAAAGGTCTGAATTCAAATTAGTGCCGGCAGCCTGTGACATCACAAGTGACACCCCAAATAAAAGCCTTGCTCCATGATATGTGTAATTATTCCCCACGACTTCTCCTTCTTTCTTCGCCCCTCATTGTGTAGACTTGTGTAACTATGTTTCGAATAAAAGGATTAAGTGTATTTTAATGAAAAATTGTAATTGTTTCTTTGTGTGAACGCGTGAGCTCCATGGATACGAGCCGTGTCCGAGAGTGTGTGAGAGTTGTTCTTATCCACTGAGTGAACACCGTGTTTCTCGTTTGTTTTTCTTTCACTCTTTTGATTAAAAAACAATTATGGTCAGGAGTAATGTCAGAATTTCCAGTTCACTTGAACAATCGCTTCACCACCTACACCGATATAAATGCCAGGGTTGTGCATCATAGACAGTAGAACTCAATTTAAAATGCTTCACTGTTAATCCGAACAAGTTGGCAAAACTATCAACATTTGCATGAGCAAAATTAGCAGGTTTTAATTTTCTACAGTTACATTTTAATTCATAACTTAAAAGAATCCTTTCATTAATTAATTTATTAAAAATAACTTGAATATGTGTAGTATGGTAACCCCCAAAAAACCCAACATAATAAAAACTCTTCTAAATTAGATTAAAAAAAATAAACATTAACATTAATCTTGCACAAAACAACATTATATATAATTTAATTTCAGCATTTATGCTCCCTTTCAATTGCCATGGAAAGGAATGCTGGGAAATAGAAATCCCAAAATAAAATAAATAAAAAGAACCACATTTTTTTATTCCACCTGCAGTCAATAATTTTATCCCTTAAAACTAATATTTGACATAATTAAAAATGTCTTAAAATAGCTTAAATGTAACACTACATCCTTGCTTCATATAGTATGAATATGCAAATTATCCCCACCTCTCTCCCTCACTCACTCACTAGTTTGTGACGTCAGAAACACCAGTGATTGAGACTTGAGACTTACTTAAACATACTCAGCAATGGTGTGGACATGAATTTGCACATGGTTTGTCTAAAAGCATAGTAAAACCACCACACACACACACACACACACACCTACGCATCACAGGAAACATTCTGCATTTTTAATTTTTCAAAAAACATAACTTAGTATGTTTATGAATCCATTTACATTGTGGGGACCGCTGGCTGGTCCCCACAATGCAGGTGATCTCAGGTTTATATTACATTATGGGGACATTTGGTAACATTTGACACACACACACACACACACACACACACACTTGATTTTGTGAGACCACATGGGGTCTTTAAAAGCAAAAAATGTTGCTTAAAATGTGTCAGTTAATCATAAAAGTGTCAAATAATAATACATTTGAATAAAGTTGAGTCAAAGTTCATTTGATTTAACTAATTTGTTTAATTTATGTTTACCCTACTCAAACCAATTAAATGGATTTTAATTGAGGTAGTAAACAGAATGCAGAATTCAACATTTTTATCTAGAAAAGCAAAGCTCGTCAAAAACATTTTAATTCATTTTAATTAATTAATTAATGATTTAAGAATATTTGAAATTTATATTTGGTTGATATATTTCACATTTTTAATGATGGTCTGTTGTGTGATAAAAGAGTACCAGCAAGAATGAAAGGAAAGCTGTTAGTACAGGACAGTAGTGAGACCAGCGATGTTGTATGGTTTGGAGACAGTTGCACTGAGGAAAAGACAGGAGGAAGAGCTAGAGGTAGCACAGCTGAAGATGTTGAGGTTCTCTTTGGGTGTGATGAGGATGGATCGGATCAGGAATGAGGACATCAGAGAGACAGCACATGTGAGATGTTTTGGAGACAAAGTTAGAGAGGCCAGGTTGAGATGGTTTGGACATGTTCAGAGGAGGGAGAATAAATATATCGGTAAAAGGATGCTGAGATTAGAGCTGCCAGGCAGGAGGTCAAGAGGAAGACCAAAGAGGAGGTTTATGTAGGTAGTGAAGGAGGACATGAAGGTAGTCAGTCTGAGAGAAGAGGATACAGAGGATAGGATGGAGGCAGATGATTCGCTGTGGTGACCACTGAAGGGAACAGCTGAAAGAAAAAGATTTCATTATTTTTAATATATATATTTTTGTGGACAAGGTGGATGAACACTTTTCCCAGAGTGCATTACCTTAAATACAACTTAGCAGATTCCTCTTCCTGTCATTCTAATTCCAGTCTAGGGTTTCCTGTATGTCTAGGGTTTCCTGTATGATTTCCCTAATGTGGTGTAATGAATTTATCAAAATGTATCATATAATGCGGAATGTCATGCGATTTGGCAAAACTTGAATGAATAAAACAAGTGGTATAAATGCGGACTGCTGTCTGTGACTTCATTAAACTGCAAAAAGATTTCTATTTAAATATATCTCTGTGAATGAGCGGTGCAGTTTTGTCTACTACACATTTTCAAGCATGCATGGTGCTCAATATACGAGGACTCTATAACCTTCCTCTCCAGCGCTGCCCTAAGTTCACTTTCTAGCATTTAACCATTTAATTTGATAAACTATCATCAGATACACAAAGAAACTCTTCACTACAACCTGACAAAATAAATGTTCAATTTATTTTAAACCATGATGATGAAAAAAGATACTTTAGTACAGCAGAATGGGTAACACTTTATTTTAGTATTCTTGTTATACATTACGTACCATACACTGTAAAAAATTATTTAGAAAAGGTAAACCAGGTAACTTTTTAAAATTGAGTTCATTGAAATTAGAATTTTGAGTTAATATAATGAACCTTTTTTGAGATTCTACAACCTTTATTAAAATATTATTAAAAGATTTTGTAAGCATATTGGGTAATTGTGTGTGTTTTATTTCTGATGACGCAGTGAAACATGCCAAATAGTGCTATTTTCCTGATTTATACATTTTTTTTATGTGGTTCAGATACAAAAATATTTTGAGTTCCTATTTATTAAACAAATTTCCTTCATTGTATCAACTCAAATTTTTAAGTTCAATAAACACAACATTTTAAGGCAACCAGGTTACTTACTTTTTTAAGTTAAACCAACAAAAAACAACACTTTTTTTTTACAGTGTAGTAATAACAGTAAATGATGCATAATTACATACAACCAACCCTCACCCAAACTCTCATCCTAAACCTTACCATATAGTAAGTATTTGTAGTTATTTTTTATTACTCAGTACTTAAATATATAATTATACGTTAACACAGACAGCTTAAAATAGAGAGTTACACTTTATTTTAAGGTCTCATTATAACAGTGTAATTATATATTTAAGTACTGATTAATAATTAACAATGTACTTACTATAGGGTTATTTACTGCTATTATTATCATTATCATTTACGGTACATACATGTAATGTGTAACAAGGACACTAAAAAAAATTTAAGTAGTAACGATACTTATACAATTTAATGCTTTTTTTGGTCCATGATTTAATTTAAAAAGTAAGCCTTTAAGGAACTGTTTAAATTTGATTATATTTTAAAATAATGTAAGAAACTAATTTGTTTTTAAAAAAAAGTTGTATTTATTCCTTAGACTTTGTTAAAGTTCTATGAATTCAAATGATTAGACATCCTTTCTGATAATTAAGATTTAACTAAATTATTAACATGAAATGAGGGCAGAAAAATAAGATTTCATTAGGCCCTAACATTCCAATCCAACTTCCTGAAGGGTGTGGTTAATTCTATCCCAATTCACCGCCACGAATTGTAAGGGAGACAATTCTTCAGTTCTCATTTGTGCACAACCCTGATAAGTGCAACATGTTAATTAGTTCTCAGCTCAAATAGCACATAAGAACTTATTGTAGACAACTTAGGTCCTGTAGATCTGACCCCAGGGTAGCCTTCAATTTGACCCCATGCTGGGACAGGTGAGGTCAAAGGTTGCGATCTACGAGGCCAGAGGTGGGCTGAAGACATAAGGGACAAGGGTTAAGCATGTGCAGCGGAAGTGCCCACAGTGACCTGTCACCCAGGTGATCCTTTAACAGCTCTGAGAGCGTTTGAGTGGCCGCAAGAGGGACAACAATTACCAATTAGCAGCCTCATCTCCACCCCCAAAACAAAAGAGAGCAGGAATGCGACTGCTTAAAAGCTACAAAGAAGAATTAAAGGGATGGAGGGGGGAGGGGATCAAACATTCCTTCCAGCCACACACCCTCAAGCTACATCCAGCCACTGTTCGACATGCGTCTGTTATTTCTGAGCCGGGCAAAGAGCGAGCGGTGTGTCTATCCGTGTTGCGGTGCTCATATTCCTGACGCTGCTGCTCATTTCGAACATAGGAGACATCCCAAACATCTCTTATTCAAAAACAAACAAAGACGTGCCCTTCGTGCAGCGGGGACGAGTGCGGAGAGAGAGCGGGAGGGAGGGACGTGCCCTTTCTGGCCTCTTTTTCTCTCTCTCTGTGTCCTGCCCCCTTCCCTTTTAACACGGGGGTTCTTCATTCAACGTCAGTTAAACGTTTTCACAGCCACACAATGCCAGAGCAAGATGGCAGGTGCGAGGGAGATGGAGAGAGAGCGTAGGAGAGGGAGAAAAGGAGAAAGACAGAAAAAGCAAGCAAGAGAGAGGAGGTCAGCCCATTTGGCACAGTAATCGCTGTGAGCATATTAACGGAGACCCAGGTGTCTGCGCTTGACCCCCGCATGACGGTTCCATTAACCCTGCAGGCTGGCAGGGAGTGTCCGGTAAAAGGGCGTTCCATTCAGCAGCTCTGAACCGGGAAGGGCTCTGCTCTCCTTCACCACCACAACCAGCAAACCTTTCCATTCATGTAAACAGCCCCCACTGGACACAAGCATGTTTTGAGGGCCACAAGCCACTCTCAAGACCTCCAATAAAATACATGCACCCTAATACACACACACACACGCTGCTTTTTTCTGTACCCAACCAAGTGAGATAAAGACTGGCAGCCTAGCTGAGGGGAGGCGGGCGTGAAGGGGAGGGGTGTCTGGGGGCTTCGGAGTCGTCATTCAGCTGCTGCCAAAGCACGCAGTGCACAACGCCACATTGTGCAGGGATTGTTAGCTGTGCTGGGTGCATCTGCTAGACGATTTACATTTTGTACACAAGCATGTTACAACACACGCTTGTTTGTACACATCGGTGCATGTTGTGTTTTGACACGTTATACATGTTCATTTCGAAGCAGAAGTCACAGCGAGATATTTGCGGAGATGCGCGATTACTGGAAGAAAACTTGATTAGATATGATGGCCACGAATTAAGAATTTGTTTCCTCATTTTAGTTCTTGGCCACAATTGAACTAAATTACAATGAGGAAATGAATTAGTTCAACGTGTCCATGGTTTATTAAATCATGTGAATTAATTAAATTAAGCAAATGAATAAATCATGGGAAAGCATCCTAAATGTTTTAATTCTAATTGTTATTTTAATAACTAACTGCTGCCTCGGCTCAAACGAGAACATGGAGTGCAAATTAATCTATAACTTTTCCAAATTCCTGAAAGCAAGGTTAACTTACCGTCACATACACCCTGACCTCTCGGCTACCCAAAACGTACTCGAGGTATGCTGGTTACAGAAACACGTCCTGGAGTAAGTTAACCCAGAGTATCTTCCCAGTTAACACACAAGACATTCTCAACAGAGAGACGAATCAGTGATTCACCATGGAAACAGATGCTAAGACAATTCTACTTCCTCCTTTTGTTTAATGGCAATTTACCTGTTTCCCTGTTTACTAACCTGTTTAGTGTACGATTTTTGCAATCATTTTTTCAACCTTTTAGTTTATTGAGTAATCTTTATTCACTGAAAATAAGATGTATATTGTTTATTTGATGCTAATTAATTGAATGCAGATCCATGATGACAGTAAAATAAATATATTTATTAATATATTTGAATATAATTAACATTTAAACATTACATTTTTATAGACTTTATAGATAATGTTGTATATTAACTGTAACTATATTTTTGGAACCGAAAGTTGAGGTTATCTGCTTTCTGGAATACTCCCATGGTTAAAGCACGAAAAAACATGAATAAACATTAGAGTGCATGTTGTATTTAGCAAAATGATCACCTTTCTCCAGCGATTCTACAAAAGAGGTCAATGACGTGTCACATGGCGTAACATTTACCTCAGGAAAATCATAGTTTGTTAAAAGGACAAATAAGAAAACTAAGAATGAGATCACTAATGTGGCAAAAATATTGATAAATATATTTAAATATAATGATATGAATTACATTATACTTTATAATATATAGTAAGGAGCTGTATGGTAGTTCATCTTTTTATTGTATTATTGTAATTAGTATTGTAATTCTGTCATCATTTCCTCACCCTCATGTCGTTCCAACCCTGTAAGACTTTTGTTCATCTTTGAAACAGAAAGATGTTTTTAATGAAATCTGAGAGATTTTCGTCCCTACACTCACTACCCTACACTAGCAATGCAACTACCACTTTGCGCTTCAAAAAGTTCATTACTAACCCATATGCATCAAGTAGTATACTTTTTAATTTTCTAGAGACTTGTTCACTTTATATGATGAACAGATTTAATTTAAGCCTTTATTCACATATAAACCTCCATCAATGCACACATCAGTTATAAAAAAACAGAAGCTCAAGCATGTTCGCCTGACATGCGAGATCCAACGAGGTTCATTCTTGTGTTTCACAACACGTTTGAGCATCCGTAAGAACCAACGAGGTTCATTCTTGTGTGTTTCACATTATGTTTGAGCATCCGTAAGAACCAACGAGGTTCATTCTTGTGTTTCACAACACGTTTGAGCATCCGTAAGAACCAACGAGGTTCATTCTTGTGTTTCACATTATGTTTGAGCATCCGTAAGAACCAACGAGGTTCATTCTTGTGTTTCACAACACGTTTGAGCATCCGTAAGAACCAACGAGGTTCATTCTTGTGTTTCACAACACGTTTGAGCATCCGTAAGAACCAACGAGGTTCATTCTTGTGTTTCACAGCACGTTTGAGCATCCGTAAGAACCAACGAGGTTCATTCTTGTGTTTCACAGCACGTTTGAGCATCCGTAAGAACCAACGAGGTTCATTCTTGTGTTTCACAGCGCGTTTGAGCATCCGTAAGAACCAACGAGGTTCATTCTTGTGTTTCACAGCGCGTTTGAGCATCCGTAAGAACCAACGAGGTTCATTCTTGTTTCACATTATGTTTGAGCATCCGTAAGAACCAACGAGGTTCATTCTTGTGTTTCACAACACGTTTGAGCATCCGTAAGAACCAACGAGGTTCATTCTTGTGTGTTTCACATTATGTTTGAGCATCCGTAAGAACCAACGAGGTTCATTCTTGTGTGTTTCACATTATGTTTGAGCATCCGTAAGAACCAACGAGGTTCATTCTTGTGTTTCACAGCACGTTTGAGCATCCGTAAGAACCAACGAGGTTCATTCTTGTGTGTTTCACATTATGTTTGAGCATCCGTAAGAACCAACGAGGTTCATTCTTGTGTGTTTCACATTATGTTTGAGCATCCGTAAGAACCAACGAGGTTCATTCTTGTGTTTCACAGCACGTTTGAGCATCCGTAAGAACCAACGAGGTTCATTCTTGTGTGTTTCACATTATGTTTGAGCATCCGTAAGAACCAACGAGGTTCATTCTTGTGTTTCACAACACGTTTGAGCATCCGTAAGAACCAACGAGGTTCATTCTTGTGTTTCACAACACGTTTGAGCATCCGTAAGAACCAACGAGGTTCATTCTTGTGTGTTTCACATTATGTTTGAGCATCCGTAAGAACCAACGAGGTTCATTCTTGTGTTTCACAACACGTTTGAGCATCCGTAAGAACCAACGAGGTTCATTCTTGTGTTTCACAGCATGTTTGAGCATCCGTAAGAACCAACGAGGTTCATTCTTGTGTTTCACAACACGTTTGAGCATCCGTAAGAACCAACGAGGTTCATTCTTGTGTGTTTCACATTATGTTTGAGCATCCGTAAGAACCAACGAGGTTCATTCTTGTGTGTTTCACATTATGTTTGAGCATCCGTAAGAACCAACGAGGTTCATTCTTGTGTTTCACAACACGTTTGAGCATCCGTAAGAACCAACGAGGTTCATTCTTGTGTGTTTCACATTATGTTTGAGCATCCGTAAGAACCAACGAGGTTCATTCTTGTGTTTCACAACACGTTTGAGCATCCGTAAGAACCAACGAGGTTCATTCTTGTGTGTTTCACATTATGTTTGAGCATCCGTAAGAACCAACGAGGTTCATTCTTGTGTTTCACAGCACGTTTGAGCATCCGTAAGAACCAACGAGGTTCATTCTTGTGTTTCATAGCACGTTTGAGCATCCGTAAGAACCAACGAGGTTCATTCTTGTGTTTCACAACACGTTTGAGCATCCGTAAGAACCAACGAGGTTCATTCTTGTGTTTCACAGCACGTTTGAGCATCCGTAAGAACCAACGAGGTTCATTCTTATGTGTTTCACATTATGTTTGAGCATCCGTAAGAACCAACGAGGTTCATTCTTGTGTTTCACAACACGTTTGAGCATCCGTAAGAACCAACGAGGTTCATTCTTGTGTTTCACAGCACGTTTGAGCATCCGTAAGAACCAACGAGGTTCATTCTTGTGTGTTTCACATTATGTTTGAGCATCCGTAAGAACCAACGAGGTTCATTCTTGTGTTTCACAACACGTTTGAGCATCCGTAAGAACCAACGAGGTTCATTCTTGTGTTTCACATTATGTTTGAGCATCCGTAAGAACCAACGAGGTTCATTCTTGTGTTTCACAACACGTTTGAGCATCCGTAAGAACCAACGAGGTTCATTCTTGTGTTTCACAGCACGTTTGAGCATCCGTAAGAACCAACGAGGTTCATTCTTGTGTTTCACAACACGTTTGAGCATCCGTAAGAACCAACGAGGTTCATTCTTGTGTGTTTCACATTATGTTTGAGCATCCGTAAGAACCAACGAGGTTCATTCTTGTGTGTTTCACATTATGTTTGAGCATCCGTAAGAACCAACGAGGTTCATTCTTGTGTTTCACAACACGTTTGAGCATCCGTAAGAACCAACGAGGTTCATTCTTGTGTGTTTCACATTATGTTTGAGCATCCGTAAGAACCAACGAGGTTCATTCTTGTGTTTCACAACACGTTTGAGCATCCGTAAGAACCAACGAGGTTCATTCTTGTGTGTTTCACATTATGTTTGAGCATCCGTAAGAACCAACGAGGTTCATTCTTGTGTTTCACAACACGTTTGAGCATCCGTAAGAACCAACGAGGTTCATTCTTGTGTTTCACAGCACGTTTGAGCATCCGTAAGAACCAACGAGGTTCATTCTTGTGTGTTTCACATTATGTTTGAGCATCCGTAAGAACCAACGAGGTTCATTCTTGTGTTTCACAACACGTTTGAGCATCCGTAAGAACCAACGAGGTTCATTCTTGTGTTTCACAACACGTTTGAGCATCCGTAAGAACCAACGAGGTTCATTCTTGTGTGTTTCACATTATGTTTGAGCATCCGTAAGAACCAACGAGGTTCATTCTTGTGTTTCACAACACGTTTGAGCATCCGTAAGAACCAACGAGGTTCATTCTTGTGTTTCACATTATGTTTGAGCATCCGTAAGAACCAACGAGGTTCATTCTTGTGTTTCACAACACGTTTGAGCATCCGTAAGAACCAACGAGGTTCATTCTTGTGTTTCACAACACGTTTGAGCATCCGTAAGAACCAACGAGGTTCATTCTTGTGTTTCACAGCACGTTTGAGCATCCGTAAGAACCAACGAGGTTCATTCTTGTGTTTCACAGCACGTTTGAGCATCCGTAAGAACCAACGAGGTTCATTCTTGTGTTTCACAGCGCGTTTGAGCATCCGTAAGAACCAACGAGGTTCATTCTTGTGTTTCACAGCGCGTTTGAGCATCCGTAAGAACCAACGAGGTTCATTCTTGTTTCACATTATGTTTGAGCATCCGTAAGAACCAACGAGGTTCATTCTTGTGTTTCACAACACGTTTGAGCATCCGTAAGAACCAACGAGGTTCATTCTTGTGTGTTTCACATTATGTTTGAGCATCCGTAAGAACCAACGAGGTTCATTCTTGTGTTTCACAGCACGTTTGAGCATCCGTAAGAACCAACGAGGTTCATTCTTGTGTTTCACATTATGTTTGAGCATCCGTAAGAACCAACGAGGTTCATTCTTGTGTGTTTCACATTATGTTTGAGCATCCGTAAGAACCAACGAGGTTCATTCTTGTGTTTCACAGCACGTTTGAGCATCCGTAAGAACCAACGAGGTTCATTCTTGTGTGTTTCACATTATGTTTGAGCATCCGTAAGAACCAACGAGGTTCATTCTTGTGTTTCACAACACGTTTGAGCATCCGTAAGAACCAACGAGGTTCATTCTTGTGTTTCACAACACGTTTGAGCATCCGTAAGAACCAACGAGGTTCATTCTTGTGTGTTTCACATTATGTTTGAGCATCCGTAAGAACCAACGAGGTTCATTCTTGTGTTTCACAACACGTTTGAGCATCCGTAAGAACCAACGAGGTTCATTCTTGTGTTTCACAGCACGTTTGAGCATCCGTAAGAACCAACGAGGTTCATTCTTGTGTTTCACAACACGTTTGAGCATCCGTAAGAACCAACGAGGTTCATTCTTGTGTGTTTCACATTATGTTTGAGCATCCGTAAGAACCAACGAGGTTCATTCTTGTGTGTTTCACATTATGTTTGAGCATCCGTAAGAACCAACGAGGTTCATTCTTGTGTTTCACAACACGTTTGAGCATCCGTAAGAACCAACGAGGTTCATTCTTGTGTGTTTCACATTATGTTTGAGCATCCGTAAGAACCAACGAGGTTCATTCTTGTGTTTCACAGCACGTTTGAGCATCCGTAAGAACCAACGAGGTTCATTCTTGTGTTTCATAGCACGTTTGAGCATCCGTAAGAACCAACGAGGTTCATTCTTGTGTTTCACAACACGTTTGAGCATCCGTAAGAACCAACGAGGTTCATTCTTGTGTTTCACAGCACGTTTGAGCATCCGTAAGAACCAACGAGGTTCATTCTTATGTGTTTCACATTATGTTTGAGCATCCGTAAGAACCAACGAGGTTCATTCTTGTGTTTCACAACACGTTTGAGCATCCGTAAGAACCAACGAGGTTCATTCTTGTGTTTCACAGCACGTTTGAGCATCCGTAAGAACCAACGAGGTTCATTCTTGTGTGTTTCACATTATGTTTGAGCATCCGTAAGAACCAACGAGGTTCATTCTTGTGTTTCACAACACGTTTGAGCATCCGTAAGAACCAACGAGGTTCATTCTTATGTGTTTCACATTATGTTTGAGCATCCGTAAGAACCAACGAGGTTCATTCTTGTGTTTCACAACACGTTTGAGCATCCGTAAGAACCAACGAGGTTCATTCTTGTGTTTCACAGCACGTTTGAGCATCCGTAAGAACCAACGAGGTTCATTCTTGTGTGTTTCACATTATGTTTGAGCATCCGTAAGAACCAACGAGGTTCATTCTTGTGTTTCACAACACGTTTGAGCATCCGTAAGAACCAACGAGGTTCATTCTTGTGTGTTTCACATTATGTTTGAGCATCCGTAAGAACCAACGAGGTTCATTCTTGTGTTTCACAACACGTTTGAGCATCCGTAAGAACCAACGAGGTTCATTCTTGTGTTTCACAGCACGTTTGAGCATCCGTAAGAACCAACGAGGTTCATTCTTGTGTTTCACAACACGTTTGAGCATCCGTAAGAACCAACGAGGTTCATTCTTGTGTGTTTCACATTATGTTTGAGCATCCGTAAGAACCAACGAGGTTCATTCTTGTGTGTTTCACATTATGTTTGAGCATCCGTAAGAACCAACGAGGTTCATTCTTGTGTTTCACAGCACGTTTGAGCATCCGTAAGAACCAACGAGGTTCATTCTTGTGTGTTTCACATTATGTTTGAGCATCCGTAAGAACCAACGAGGTTCATTCTTGTGTTTCACAACACGTTTGAGCATCCGTAAGAACCAACGAGGTTCATTCTTGTGTGTTTCACATTATGTTTGAGCATCCGTAAGAACCAACGAGGTTCATTCTTGTGTTTCACAGCACGTTTGAGCATCCGTAAGAACCAACGAGGTTCATTCTTGTGTTTCATAGCACGTTTGAGCATCCGTAAGAACCAACGAGGTTCATTCTTGTGTTTCACAACACGTTTGAGCATCCGTAAGAACCAACGAGGTTCATTCTTGTGTTTCACAGCACGTTTGAGCATCCGTAAGAACCAACGAGGTTCATTCTTATGTGTTTCACATTATGTTTGAGCATCCGTAAGAACCAACGAGGTTCATTCTTGTGTTTCACAACACGTTTGAGCATCCGTAAGAACCAACGAGGTTCATTCTTGTGTTTCACAGCACGTTTGAGCATCCGTAAGAACCAACGAGGTTCATTCTTGTGTGTTTCACATTATGTTTGAGCATCCGTAAGAACCAACGAGGTTCATTCTTGTGTTTCACAACACGTTTGAGCATCCGTAAGAACCAACGAGGTTCATTCTTGTGTTTCACAACACGTTTGAGCATCCGTAAGAACCAACGAGGTTCATTCTTGTGTTTCACAACACGTTTGAGCATCCGTAAGAACCAACGAGGTTCATTCTTGTGTGTTTCACATTATGTTTGAGCATCCGTAAGAACCAACGAGGTTCATTCTTGTGTTTCACAACACGTTTGAGCATCCGTAAGAACCAACGAGGTTCATTCTTGTGTTTCACAGCACGTTTGAGCATCCGTAAGAACCAACGAGGTTCATTCTTGTGTTTCACAACACGTTTGAGCATCCGTAAGAACCAACGAGGTTCATTCTTGTGTGTTTCACATTATGTTTGAGCATCCGTAAGAACCAACGAGGTTCATTCTTGTGTGTTTCACATTATGTTTGAGCATCCGTAAGAACCAACGAGGTTCATTCTTGTGTTTCACAGCACGTTTGAGCATCCGTAAGAACCAACGAGGTTCATTCTTGTGTTTCACAGCACGTTTGAGCATCCGTAAGAACCAACGAGGTTCATTCTTGTGTTTCACAACACGTTTGAGCATCCGTAAGAACCAACGAGGTTCATTCTTGTGTTTCACAGCACGTTTGAGCATCCGTAAGAACCAACGAGGTTCATTCTTATGTGTTTCACATTATGTTTGAGCATCCGTAAGAACCAACGAGGTTCATTCTTGTGTTTCACAACACGTTTGAGCATCCGTAAGAACCAACGAGGTTCATTCTTGTGTTTCACAGCACGTTTGAGCATCCGTAAGAACCAACGAGGTTCATTCTTGTGTTTCACAACACGTTTGAGCATCCGTAAGAACCAACGAGGTTCATTCTTGTGTTTCACATTATGTTTGAGCATCCGTAAGAACCAACGAGGTTCATTCTTGTGTTTCACAACACGTTTGAGCATCCGTAAGAACCAACGAGGTTCATTCTTGTGTTTCACATTATGTTTGAGCATCCGTAAGAACCAACGAGGTTCATTCTTGTGTGTTTCACATTATGTTTGAGCATCCGTAAGAACCAACAAGGTTCATTCTTGTGTTTCACATTATGTTTGAGCATCCGTAAGAACCAACGAGGTTCATTCTTGTGTTTCACAGCACGTTTGAGCATCCGTAAGAACCAACGAGGTTCATTCTTGTGTGTTTCACATTATGTTTGAGCATCCCTAAGAACCAACGAGGTTCATTCTTGTGTTTCACAACATGTCTGAGCATCTATATGAGGTTTGTTCGAGCAGGATTGGTTGAGCTTCTGTTTATGTTCGCTGATCAAATACACTCTGAAAACTTATCTTTTCTCATTTGCTTTCAATATTCCTTGATTTTCATACAGGCTTTTCCAGTTTATTTGATAAGTTTTCCATTTTATTATCTTTTAATTGCTTTAAAGTTTTATGTGTTTCTATAGTTTGTTTCCATGGCTTTTGGAACTTGGGGCAAAACCAGTTGTTTTTAAATGGGCTATAAATAAAATTGTATTGTATTGTATCAGTGTTTATATGTGAACCAAAGCCTAAATTCAATCTGTTCAAAATATAAATGCATTCAAGTCATTTCAGAAAATTTGGACTAAATCAATAAATTCATACAGATTTCGTATTATCTCAAACTTTTTGAAGCGTCAAAACTGTAGTTGCATGGACTGTCAATGGAAGCGTAGAATTCTCTCAGATTTCATTTAAAATATCTTAATTTAGATGAACGAAAGCCTTATGTATTTGGAGCGACATGATGGTAAGTAATTGATTTGGAGGAGGGGAGGGAGGGTGAACTATCCCTTAAGTGGAGCATCTTCAACCAATACACACATTTACAATACAGCTCCTTGATTACCTTATTACTTTTATTTAAAAAAAAAAAAAATATATATATATAATGTGTGTGTGTGTGTGTGTGTGTGTGTGTGTGTGTGTGTGTGTGTGTGTGTATGTATATGTATATATGTTACTTTTTTTTAAGACAAAGCATTGAATGCCATCCTTCCGTTCAGAAAAAGTCCCTGACAGCAAACTGCAAAAGAATGTTCCTAGATGTAATGCCTTATCTGATGGAAATCAATTAAAAACACAAATTAGGAGCTATTTTCATATGCTGTCATTTACTTAGTTTATGAGCGTCAGCTTGCGCATGAGAATACATTCTTTGACGGGGGGAATGTTGTGTCCTTAAAATCAGATCATGAGTCATTCCAGTTACTTTTGCTGAAATATATATAAAACAGTTTTAACAGTATATTCATTGTTTATGTTGCTAGACTATACACACACATTTATTATTTCTCCTCATTCTCATAAACAATACAGTTTTAAAACAGCCACCAGATGATTAAAACTACTATTAATTATACATTTAGCATAAAACTCAAAATGTTTTTTATGATTCAAAACGACCCTAAATAGTGGAACAGATCACATACAATATTGCTGTATATGACACATTTGGATATTTAAATGATGTTTAACTGAGTTTCTTCAGTCGTCCCAAGTCAAATGTGAAATTTTGCAGTGTCCTCCCATGCCTAGACAATTGTACACACTTGACATCCTGAGACTGTGGTTAGACAGTCCATTGTTGTATCAATTAGACAACACCAGTCAAATAAAATCTGAACTTGCCTTTGGGCGGCTAAGTGATATGTCACTTCCTATTTGCATCTGTAACAATTGTTTATAACCTGGGAATCGAACTGTACTGTTGCTTTACTAGAGAAGACATTTACTGAACGCTGCTTTTTTAAATGTTGACTATCATTAATTCTTATTTCAAGTTGTCGTTCATCACTGCACCAACAATGAATAACAGACTTATTTGATTACTAATGAATACAGTCCTCTTAGGGCACTGACATTCACTCTCGGTCATGTTCACCAAAGATAATTTGCTTTTTTATATAGGCAAATCATGACACGGCATGACCAGGATTTACTTGTAGATATGCCAGCGTGACATTTTTGTGGTTAAACTGCAGGAAGAGATCAGTACCGAGAAGCCTAAAGCTGGAATCAGATGCTAAATTGACAGAGATGTGAGGGAGATCATACCCACGCTCCATGACAGTGGCACAATGCCTTACCCGAATCAGCAGTCAGGTGTCAAAACCGTAGGATTGACACTCAGTGCTGCACCACCCAAGTAACATACACCTCAGAAAGCAGCAGATCCTGATCTCAGGTAGAATCCGGGCCAGGCCGCCGCAGGCAACATCTGCTCATCACCATCTGTTTAAATCAACATAATTGCCATGCTTATGTAATACCTCTGTGATGACATCATCACTCACGATCACCTGCTCTTTGGGACGTAGCGGACCACATCCCTCTTTACATTTTCCACTAATGCCTAGGTATTAACTCAAAGACAAGCAGCTCAGCCAGGCTAAATGAACAAACACTGGAAATCACAGTGGGAATTAGGCTCTTAGAATACAAAAATAAACGTTTTAAAAGTGTAAATGACAAAGCAAATACATTTGTGTAATTGTATACTTAGGAAAAACAAAATCTAAACATTTTCACAGTAAATTTGAAACATTTGGGGGAAAAATGGAAACATTAAAAAAAATTATAGAACAGTAAAAACATGAATAGCATGAAAAAGATGGGCCGTTGTCTCTGAGTAGGTTCCTTTTATTAAATATGAAACTACCTTGTGACCCTTTAGAAGCATGTTCTATATATCAATGCATAACATGAATATAATCTACATTCCTCATGCTGTCATTGTCATGTGACCTACCGACATCATTTACGCCACTTCACTGCCATTCGCAAATCCTATATGGCCTCATGCGATAGAAAAAATATCCATCAGATGTGCACTTCAAAATCTATAATAGAATATCATCTGGGTACTTTTTGCCTACAGTTTTAAAATATTATAAATTTGGACATACAACTTAGCCTAGAAATCTAGACGCACCCTATAGCGGCAGCGAATATAATCTACCGCGAGTGCCGTCTAGCAACTCTCAATATAGTTCTGAGCTGTAAAAACCAAACTCTGGTCAGGCCAATCACATCGTGTATAGAGTCGGTGGGCGGGGCTTAACATAATGACGGCCGAGTTGCGCTCGCGTGCTTCTAGTAAACACAGAAGCTGGTGAACGGCGGTCTTTCGAATCAGCTTTGACCGCGACTTTGGAAGACTTGGAGTTAAGCTTTTCTCTGAGAAAAGAACAAAGAACGGCACTGAAGTCATTCTTAAAAAGGGAAGATGTGTTCGGAGTTTAGCTGAACGGATACGGCGAAAGTTTAATCTTCACATGTTTCACCTTCACCTTCGTTGCTCTGGTTGGTTGTAGCGCTATCCTATCACGTGCAGAGGGAGTTTGAAAGACAACCGTTTATCCCGCCCCTCAGATTGAGCCCTGTCAATGGTGTTTCCAGACCAAACATCTTGATATGGGTCTGGCTTGTCAGGCTAGATACAACTCCTTTCACAAACAGCTTTTTTGCCAACGATATAGTAAGGAAGTATGCGATTTCGAATGCAGCTAGTGACTGATTTTTAATATGTCTCCCAATCATGCTTTCATCTGCCATTTGTCAGACAAACAGATAGCCCTGCCCTCAAACTCACCTCATTGGTTGGTCTGTATAAACAAGCTAAATGTGTTGATCATTTCAAAGAACAACTTTGTGAGCAAATCAATCTACAATTGACTTTGGGTGCGTCTCAATAAATCAATTTGGGCATTGAGAAGGACGCTGGCTCACTCCACATCCGCGCTTCAGAACTTCCATTAAGGGAACATACTGTTGTGAGCAGAGGTGGACAGTAACTAAAGTAAATTTACTTGAGTACTGTACTTAAGTACACTTGTTGAGTATCTGTACTTTACTTGAGTATTATTTTTTTCTAGAAACGTATGACTTTAACTTCACTACATCTGAAAGACAAATATCGTACTATCTACTCCACTACATTTCTATCAAGGTCCTCAAAGTCAAAAGTCGTTTCTGTAGCAGCTTTGAAAGCCAGTGGATGATTTTTTTTCTTCTTTAAAAGGTGTTTGGGTTTTTGCAGAAAGCCTTTCAGGAATCACTCTTGAGTCACGTGAAGTTCAATGATTTCCCAGCATTTTTTTTAACTCTGATTTATAGTTTATAGCAAAATGGAGGAAGACGGATGGAAAAAAACCCATAATTTTGTTGAGTATACACATAAACAAAGTTGATTATGTCTTAAGTGAATGTAAACAGTTGGGAGAATATCAGATGTGTATCAGTGTATAGGATCCACAGATCCTATACACTGATACACATCTGATATTCTCCAAACTGCCGAATCTCCCATTCAGCCTTAAAGTGACACCAGCTTTGTAAAGAGCTTGGTAAATTATATACAAACTTTTATACAAGTTTTAAATATTTAAATGAGTTTAAGTTAGTCGTATGTCGGATGGAGCATCACTGGCTGGCTTAAACCATGATGGCATAGTGTGCATTTATACTACAAAAATAAAATGTACTGACATAAAAAAGGAAATTTATTTTGATACTTAAGTACTTTTGAAAAGTACTTAAGTACTTTTTACTCAAGTAATAAAGTTGTATACTTTGTCCACATCTGGTTGTGAGCATCGATGCACCCTTGGTTTTGCACATTGGACATTTTAGGGAGTGACCGTTTCAGTGCACTGGAAGGATTCTACGATTGAAACGGGCCTTAAAATGGCCGACTCCCTGATCAGTGTCCTGTTTTCTCAAACAGAGAACTGATTGAGACGTACCCATCATTTTCTCTAAGCTACAAGCATTTTTCCTTTGTAATGTGCAGTTGATATAACTTTTTTTCAGCCCTTTCAACATCAACATCTCTTCCCAGTCAATCCATTGGCCACTTTGATCAGTGTCTCTCAGTACATGAAACTTCCATTAGAGCTCAGGTGAAGAGGGAAATCAGTGGGACCGGTTGCTGCATATGAGCCTTCTCCCAGATCTGCATGCAGAATAAATATTGCAGATATTTTGCATATTGAGTAGAATATTGATGGAGTATGTAATGCATCTGATAAACGGCAGAGTCCCAGTTACATTTTCCTTCGGCAAACCGGGAACCACCAGGGGACTCATAGTCAGGTTCACCTGTACATTCACTTAATGAACGTCACATTACTCCATCATTCATGTAAATGCATTGAGCGGCTCCATCCATTAAGCAGCAGGATTTCGCTTAAGGGAATTTGCTTTGAATATTGTATGACAGCAGCCAGGGCACTTAAATGTTGACATCCTCCATATAAACCTGGAGGCCAATTTTGAACTCAGATTCAGTTTGATTTAGCTTGTCTCTGTGGACCCATGATGTAGTAGAGCATCAGTAGCCTATCATTAAAAACTCACTTCAGTCCTTTTAAAATGCGTCTCTGGCTTGGTGTGGCATTTTCTAATCTTCGGATGATCAGAGGATCTGTGTGTGCATGTCTAAGCCGACACAATGACATTCTGACACCATGTCTATGAATAAACGGTGGCTTGTTGATCGTAGAAACTGCACATATCATCTAAGGGTGATCCTTTTCAGGGCAGATGGGTAATTTCTTACAAACCAGGTCAAAACATTCCAGGCTAATTAATTAGCAATGGCTGTCATATGCACATATCAACGCATTCACATGAACATACTGCACATCACGGTATGGATGAAGAACACCGTGTCCTTCCTGGACGGAAACCAACTTTATGTTGTGAATACAAACAGCCACCCACCCACTCGTATGCATGTTTGCCCCCTCTGTCAGATGTTGATGTGAAGATAATGAGAGCCAAAAACTAAGGTTTGACCTCTCAAAGAAAAAAGCTTTAATTATTTTGGCCTATGCAGTTTTCTAGGACTTTTTACTGTGTTTTTATTGTTTGTAATTAATAGCTTTTAACAAACTGGAGTGGAAAACACGAAGGAAGTTTCTTTCTTTAAAGAAAAAGGAACAAAGAATAGTCTTGTTTGATTTCCTCTGTTGGTTTACCTTGAGACATTGAAAATGCTCGGGCACAGGGTCACTTTCTAACCGCATTCGACTACAAGTACAAATAAAGTCTGTGGAAAAACTCTCTCACAACCTTCATTTCTCTTTCACCCTCTTTATCTCTCTCAAAAACACAAAAACTCATTCGCTTGGTGTCCACTGTTTTCATAAGGAGGCACAAGACGCCTCAATCCTTGAATGCAGAGTGTGTTCTATTGTCCGAATGAATTAGCATTACTTGCTGTGGTTCAAGGTGACTTGCCTTCTTCAGACATTTAGAGATACCTGTATAAGTAGTTGTATAAATGTATTTTATCTTTCTTGAAAGACACCAGAAGATTTGTACAGTATGGAATCAACTCTTATTGTGTGTGCACTAACCTTCAGCTAAGAGCACTAATTTAATTACCTGCTACCTGAATGAAGTTGTTTGTGTGGTAATGCCATTCATGCTACTATGTGGCCCAATGATGGAAGAGAGGTTTCAAAGCAAGTCTTCTAAAAAAGGACCACTTGATCTACACAGCAAACTGCACCCTCGAGCGTGGTTTCACTAACCAGGCAGTTTAGCATGCTTCGATCTGGGATTTGTTAGTCTAGTCAGTCACGTATCAGAAGAGGATTTAATAGTGTGCTAATCGTTGTATAAATTAACATTTAAATCACTGTAATGCACCGTGGGCTGACCTGTTAACACCAGGTAGATAAAGAAGTATATAGATAAGATCCTGCGAAGAAAGGAGAAAAAGAGCCCTTTTTTCTACATTACCTCCTTTCTCGGTATGTCTTGCAGTATACCTTTCAAAAGTTTGGGGTCAGTACGAATTTTTTACTTTTATTTATCAAGTGTGCATTAAACAGATCAAAAGTGACAGCAAAGACTTTTACATTGTAACAAAATATTTTTTATCTCAAATAAATGTTCATCAAAGAATCCTGAAAAAAAATGTATCACTGTTTTTACAAAACTATAAGCAGCACAACAGTTTCCAGTTAAATAATAATACATGTTTCTTGAGCAGCAAATCAGCCTATTAGAATGATCTGAAAGAAACTGAAGACTGGAGTAAATAGCTTTACCATCATGGGAATACATTACATTTTACTTTACATTTTATATTAAACTGCTTTTTAAATTCTAATACTAATTTACAATATTGCAGTTGTTCTGTATTTTGATTAAATACATGCAGCCTTGGTGAGCATATGATACTTAAAAAAAATAAAAAAAATAAAAAACATTAACACATTTTACCGACCCAAAACTTTTGAATGGTTTATATGTATTTATAGTGATTTTTTTAAATTAATAGTTTTGATTATTTTTCTCAAAAGGTAAACGTTTTTTCCATAACTCAAATATGAGCTGATTTTACTTTTGTTCCAGACATAAGTTAAGTCCTTGTAAGTGTATTCGACACTGAAAAAAGGTCTAAAAATAGGGCACAATTTACTGAATAAATATGAAGGAGTTTTCCGTATTGTATTTTGAATGACGCATTGCATTGTGTTGTGTTTTAGGGTTAACGGATATTTCCTTAAAATGACTGGATAATGCCCTGGCAGAAAATGACCAGTACATTTTCCATGTTTATCTTTTACAGTGAACAGAGTAGTGTATTCACTTATTTTGTCATTCAACATTGGAGTCTGAGACCCCAACACACACATAATTAAAGCTGCTGCACAGTTGAAACATAAAGTGTACAACATTCCACTGTGTTTTTTCCATTAATTTAGTGCAACGTCCGAGTATTTTAAGTGCTTTTTTTCCAGTTTGAATACACTACTCACACTTAAATGTCATAGACTAGTAGTTAAGTCCTAAAATTGGGATCCACCAATAGACTTTTTATCTTAAGACATAGAAATCCATGGTAAATATAAATTACTGCTTAATGTTCAAAATATACTAAATAATAAAAAAATTATCTAAATAAAAAATAATGTATCTCTTTTTAAAAAATCTAAATTAAAAAATGTCAATACACTGTAAAAAAGAATAATAATCATGGGTCTTGTAATTTTCACAAAATAAATTGTGTATATTTTCTTAATAAAACTGTGGTTGAGTGTTGTATAGAAAATACTGAGAACATTTCAATAATAAAACCAAGACATAGATTTTCCAATTTTTAAAAAAGGAAATGTAAAAACGTTGAGGCTTGAATTGAGGAGCCGATTAAGCTGAGAAAATTAAGGGGGAAAAGGCTACCTCTTTATTTTAAAAGAATTAGCACAAGTTTTATTTAGAGATGTCATAGTTAGTTCCCAGCATGCTTTGCATATTGCTGGAAATGGAGAGTTAATATTGAAATGTTATTTGATGTGTTTTTGAGTGAAGGGAAACACCTTTTAATGTTCAGTTATGTTTGACATTTGAAAGAGTTTCTTGATAACAGGTCATTTATACCCTGTTTTAAAGTCAACTTAAAATAAATAAGCGCATTTCACTAAAAATATTAAATTGATTGTTTCATAGACTAAATAATTAAGGAGATTTTACATTATGTATTCAGGTAGAGTCCATTAAAAACAAGCCTTAAAACTAATTTAATATTCGTAATACTAAATAAAATAAAAAACATAATATTCTTACCATCATTTTTTAAAAGTAAATAGCACATAACATTTTTACAGTGTATTTATTGTGTGCAAATGAAAGATAAAACAAATGATGACCCATTATATCCACAGAATAGCCAGTTAGTAAGCATTGGCATATCAGAGGAGGAGCTAACTGCTATAACATTTAACTCACTTTACTGCATTGTGGGCTGACTTGCTAACAGCAGGTAGATAGAGAAGCACAAAGACATGGTAAGGAAGACGAAGCCTTTTTTCCTCTACTAGAATTTCCAAATATTACACTCTGTCCTCCATTCTAATAGATTCTAATATATCATCCACTTTTAAAACATATGATAAAAGTACTATACTAGAGGCTTCACATCCACATTTCTTGCAGTTACAAAAGAATTTGTGTATTGCTGTAATGAGAGGTCTTCAGTCCATCCAAAAGCACTCACGGTAACACACACAAAAGCTCACAGATGTGTAAAAGGCCTAATAGAAGTAATTTAAAAGCACAGATAGGACTCCTCGGGGTCTGCACATATTGAAAACCACTCCATTTTTCTGAAAAGGTCAGATGGCTCTAGTGGGTGCTCACATAAGGCAGGATGTGTCAAGGTGAGAGTGTTAATAAACTAGACTGTTCTGTTTCTCTGAGACTATGACAAACAACACCTGTGTTCTGTGGCAGAGATCCTCTGAAGAGGGTTAATCGATAACGTGTTACAAATACTGTCATCAAATGAATAATTCTTCATCAAAGACCTGAGCAAACACGATTTCACACTCAGTTTTGGGCGAATGTGAATCAAGCTGTGGAATGTCTTGGTGAATTAAGATGTCAGACATTCACGTTTAAAAATGGCATTGGTGAAAAACATTAGTTTATCCACACTGATAAAAAAATTGAGACTAAGTTAACATAATTATTTATTTATTAATTACAAATAAATCCTTTTTTTCTTTTCTTTTTTTTTTTACAAATAAATCTTTGTTACTTTATTTGGAAAATTTGAGAAACTCCCTTAATTTGGATTTGTAGCAAAAAAATATTTTGTATAATTATATATCGCACTTCTTATCTAGTAATCTAGACAAGGCTTTGTATACATGTGCATTTACAACTTACTATTTAAGTTACATTTACTTAAAATATTTACGGCTGGATTTGGCTAATGGAGTTAACTTTATTTTACATGGTGACAACGTATTTTTCCATATTGCAACACAAATCTATAGCAATTGTTCTCATATTTCATATTTTATTAAATATGAATAATTGTATGTTATAACAGCGGTGTCTACACTGTTGTTGTTTCGAGGATGTTTGCTGCTTGATCAATATTAATTTAATTTTATTGTGTTCAACCTACTTACTAGGGATAAGGAGATTTATAGTTCCCAGAATGCTTTGGTTTGGGATTTACTTGGAAGAGGAAATGTTGAATTTATTTATCTTCATGTGTTTTTAAGCAAGATAAATGAAGTAGAAGGCTTGTTATTATTGTTTGACATTCTATTAAGTTGGGTTTTAGAAACATTTTTGTCATGTTGGAGTTTTGGGAATTACGTTGTAGTGATGAGTGGAGCCTGACGTAAGCCTGACGACAGGTAGGCACAGTGCACCATAATTGCTTTGTCCAATGAGCAACTGTTTATAGTGGCTCGTCTCTACTGCATACTGCTTATTACATATAGTGAAATAGAGCTAATGCATGTCATATAATTGTCTTGCATATTTTTGTCACTGGAGTTATTTTTAGATCTATTTTTATTGGTGCTTACACAGTTAAATTATGTTTCTGCAAAATAATTTGAGTTGAGTTTACTAGGAAAATTGAGTTGAAATTAGATCTTGTTTTATTGGTGCTTCCTTATTTAAATTATGTTTCTGCTACACAAATAATTTGAGTTGTGTTTACGAGGAAAATTGTGTTGAAATTACTTAAGGCTGCATGCTGAAGTCAATTTGGTCAAACACAAAGATGAGTTCAAAATACTTAGGAGTCTGATAGTTGGAGTAGAACCAAGGTGATTTTTTTACAGTGCAGACTTATTGCTGTGAAATTTAAATTTCTGTGATTAAATGTATTATTTCATGGAAAGGAAAAATGGATCAAAGTCATGATAATGAGCAGAATATGTATTTATGAGTGGAGGCCGCGCTGAATTGCCATCATGGCGTGGCTGGGATCCTGCCAGGGCTAATTAGATTGAACAACTTCATATGGTGCCTGTGGCAGGGGCCCCGATAAGAGGGCCCCGCACACGGCCCCATACAAATCCTCAGCCTTATCTCCATCTCCTCAGAACAACCAGTTTCAGCCCAATTTCGTTCTAATCTTCAGCATAAACAATAGCGATGTTTCATCAGCATTGAAGACAGAAGAAGAGAGAAAATAGAGGGAAAGATTGAGAGATGATAAGATCACTCCTTTTACTCGCACCTCTTTCCATATTCACACGTAAAGTCTGTTTTATGCATTTAAGTTCCCTCTTTTGCCTCACACAGTTTTCTAAACGCCTTTCAGATCGAAATGGCTGATTATCGCTCATTGGGTTTGATTAATGTTATGAGCGGTTTTGGAAATCTTGTGATTTATAATGCCTGAATTATGTTATTCGCATGATCATGAGAATCATCACGTCAAAAAAAAAGAAAAAGAAAAAGACTCTTATGAGTGAATAGTTTATTTATGTACAAATGTCCTGTCTTTAACCTCCATTCTTTGCTGTGATTATCAGACTCACTGATGGATGAGGATAACCTATAGCTCTTCACTGAATGAGAAATGAAGTTGATTTAATCAGCGGTGCTAAGCTGAAGTGCGTGCGCGCACACACACACACACACACACACACACACACCTTCTTAACCCTACTCATTCTATGAACTCTTCCATCACCCCGACTCACTCATCCATATTCCCCTTTAGAGAACCAGCACACATCTTGCATCATAGCTTAGACCAGGGAAATGGACTGCAATATTTTACTGTAATTTATGTCCATCTACAGACATTCATTGCACATAAGGGAGCTCTAGAGCCATGATATAAGATGTGTTATGAGCTTATGACAGCATTGCTCCTGGGGATTGAATAAGACACAAAATCATTTTGATGAATCTATCTTAAAACAAGATTAAAAAGAAAGGATCATGTTTGATTGTCTTAAAATAACCATCATCATGAAATAAATCTCTACAGCCAGGGATCATTTGCATGGCATGCCCAGAAACCAGGCCAATGGATAATCTCATGGATCACACCATACAAAACAAGTCTAAAACACACCTAGCTGTTTTATTTAATTGCAGTTAGGTGGTGGAGGAATTCGGAAAACTGTCGAGGCAACTAGTGGAGTCTGTGTATAATTTATATACTCAAGCTGATTAGATTGTGCTCCTCCCGAACCTTATTTATAAAACATCATTTGTCGCTTGAATAAAGCACTCTTGAGATGCAGGCATGTAAGAGGCTGACAATTAACTGAACATTTACTTTAATTAGTGACACTTTCACATCTTTATTTGATTATGGCAAACCTTTTTGTTGTCATTTTCAAAGAAAGATTTTCAAAAATTTTATTTGAACCTTTATTTAAATACGGCAACATGATCCCTTGTTCTACAATATTTCTATAATTAAATCACTGACAGAGACCCCTCCCCTCCCCTGAAGAATCAGCCAATCACTGTGGTCATAGTTAGTACGCATGATGACATCATTCATAGCAACAAGGTCAACCCCTTATTCTTAGCTTATGACTTCTCTCTATTCTTAACTATATTTTAAGAACCTTTACTGGTATTTAGGAGAACTCTTAATGCTAAGATAAAATGTTTTGTGAATACGGCCCCAGGTCTTTAAATATATCAGCAGGAACCTCATGAATTAGTCACATGCCTGGTTGTGAAATTTGTTTAAAACTGAAATACACAGCTACAAATTCTAATATTCATGTTTTATGAACATTAAAAACGTATTTGTTAATTTGATTTATGCCTTCAAAGTGACCATAAACTGTCAATCAAACAATTTTTCTTTTCAAAACCTTCAAAGTTCACAAACTCTAGTTCACAAATATAGTACAGTTAAAAAAGAGGATTGTATGTTGCTTCAGTGGTGGTGTCCATAGTAGTGGACCTGTTAAAAATTGAATCTAAGTATATTTGTAAAAAACCGAATCTGCTCAGTGGAAAAAAAAAAAATCAGGGGCCCTATTCACAAAACATCTTGAGGCTAAAAGCAGCTTCTAACTTGCCAATTCAGGAGAAACTCCTAAAAAGAATGGGTGTGTCAGTCCTAATTTTAGGACTCCTACATTTTTGCTTTAAGAGTATTTCATAAAGCATTTTAGAACTAAAACTAGCTCCAAGAGGACTCCTAAGACAAAATCACTCGCCACAAGATACTACACAACATTGAAGCAATAGTGATAATTCATATATCATTAATTTAAAAACACAAAGTCTGATTACCTTTGGTAGTTGTTGAGTTCACACTTACAAATGATTGAATAAAGTAAACCAATATAAGCATATTTATTGTGCTTTCCAAAGCAATCGAGGGTTTCAAACTCGGAATTTAGCCCAAACCCTGAGTTCTGCCCCATATCGCAGACCAAAAGTGAGGAACGGGGTGGCGGGGGGTTGCAGAAAACTCTGGAGGTAACTAATGTTAGATGAGTCGGCTCTTGGCTGTGTATATATATATATATACAGTCTTGTTCAAAATAATAGCAGTACAATGTGACTAACCAGAATAATCAAGGTTTTTAGTATATTTTTTATTGCTACGTGGCAAACAAGTTACCAGTAGGTTCAGTAGATTGTCAGAAAACAAACAAGACCCAGCATTCATGATATGCACGCTCTTAAGGCTGTGCAATTGGGCAATTAGTTGAAAGGGGTGTGTTCAAAAAAATAGCAGTGTCTACCTTTGACTGTACAAACTCAAAACTATTTTGTACAAACATTTTTTTTTCCTGGGATTTAGCAATCCTGTGAATCACTAAAGTAATATTTAGTTGTATGACCACAGTTTTTTAAAACTGCTTGACATCTGTGTGGCATGGAGTCAACCAACTTGTGGCACCTCTCAGCTGTTATTCCACTCCATGATTCTTTAACAACATTCCACAATTCATTCACATTTCTTGGTTTTGCTTCAGAAACAGCATTTTTGATATCACCCCACAAGTTCTCAATTGGATTAAGGTCTGGAGATTGGGCTGGCCACTCCATAACATTAATTTTGTTGGTTTGGAACCAAGACTTTGCCCGTTTACTAGTGTGTTTTGGGTCATTGTCTTGTTGAAACAACCGTTTCAAGGGCATGTCCTCTTCAGCATAGGGCAACATGACCTCTTCAAGTATTTTAACATATGCAAACTGATCCATGATCCCTGGTATGCGATAAATAGGCCCAACACCATAGTAGGAGAAACATGCCCATATCATGATGCTTGCACCTCCATGCTTCACTGTCTTCACTGTGTACTGTGGCTTGAATTCAGAGTTTGGGGGTAGTCTCACAAACTGCCTGTGGCCCTTGGACCCAAAAAGAACAATTTTACTCTCATCAGTCCACAAAATGTTCCTCCATTTCTCTTTAGGCCAGTTGATGTGTTCTTTGGCAAATTGTAACCTCTTCTGCACATGCCTTTTTTTTAACAGAGGGACTTTGCGGGGGATTCTTGAAAATAGATTAGCTTCACACAGACGTCTTCTAACTGTCACAGTACTTACAGGTAACTCCAGACTGTCTTTGATCATCCTGGAGGTGATCATTGGCTGAGCCTTTGCCATTCTGGTTATTCTTCTATCCATTTTGATGGTTGTCTTCCGTTTTCTTCCACGTCTCTCTGGTTTTGCTCTCCATTTTAAGGCATTGGAGATCATTTTAGCTGAACAGCCTATCATTTTTTGCACCTCTTTATAGGTTTTCCCCTCTCTAATCAACTTTTTAATCAAAGTACGCTGTTCTTCTGAACAATGTCTTGAACGACCCATTTTCCTCAGCTTTCAAATGCATGTTCAACAAGTGTTGGCTTCATCCTTAAATAGGGGCCACCTGATTCACACCTGTTTCTTCACAAAATTGATGACCTCAGTGATTGAATGCCACACTGCTATTTTTTTGAACACACCCCTTTCAACTAATTGCCCAATTGCACAGCCTTAAGAGCGTGCATATCATGAATGCTGGGTCTCATTTGTTTTCTGAGAATCTACTGAACCTACTGGTAACTTGTTTGCCACGTAGCAATAAAAAATATACTAAAAACCTTGATTATTCTGGTTAGTCACATTGTACTGCTATTATTTTGAACAAGACTGTACATATATACATACATATATACATACACACATACACATCTCCTCTCGGGCTGATTAGATAGACAGTTTGAATGTGCTCCTCACAAACTTTGTTTATAAAACATAATTTTTGCTTGACTTCTGCAATCTCTCGAGATGAAGACATGTAAGAGGCTGACAATAGCTGACCGTATACTAGTTTAATTATTGACACTTAGTTGTCAATAATTTTTGACAACTTTTTAAAATCTTTATTTGAATATGGCAGCATTCTTATTTTAAACATTTTATTTGAATATAGCAACATGAAACTTTGTTCAACAAAATATTTCTATAATTAAATAACTGACAGAGACCCCTTCTCTATCAGCCAATCACTGCAGGCATAGTTAGCAAGCGTGATGACATCATCCATAGCAACGAGGTCAACCCCGCCCTTACTCTTAGCTTAGCATTCTCTCTGTTCCTTAGTAAAAGTTACTCTCAGCAGCTTTGTGAATAGATTTTAAGAGAAAACACTTAACTAAGAACTTTTACTGCCATATATGATAACTTAGTGGTAAGATAAAATGTTTTGTGAATACGGCCCCAGGAGTAAGTTTTGTTTTATATGAAATGTAACTTAGCAGGACTCTAAGTAATACTGAAACTATAAAACTCAAAAAAAACAAAACAACTAATTATCTTTTATAGTTTTATTTTCTTTTTTATATGAGGGGTATTCAAATTGCCTGGGGATTGCCCCTTTATTTTTTATTTTTTTTATTTTATGCATACATGTTATTGATTCTTTCAACCTTAAAACATGAAAATCTATCTTAAATAGATTTTAAATAACCTAAATTATTTTAGGTTTACAAATATGATAATCTAAGCAAAGTGTGAAGGAAACACCAAAACATTTAAATTATTATTTTGTGAAAATGATTGATATACATTATTAAACAAATGATGCGGTCTCTTAAAAATGAAAGTTGCCCCGTAATAAAGAGAGTGTATTGATTTGGCTGATTTCTAATATGTGCAAAAATAATGAAGCGTAGATTCTCTCAGTTTAGAGGGAGATTCTTCCTGTATTGTTCCTTGAAATTATTCCTGAGATCATTTCTTTTGACAGGCATGTTTGTTTGTACTCATGAAAACATGCTAACAAATATGTGGATACAACTCAGTATGAAACAATAATAGTAAAAAGTCCCCAATATGATAGAATAACAAACGTATGCGTCTGTGCATTTGTGTGTTTTGAGGGTGACGAAAGTGGGTCGGGAAAGGGTATATTTCCAGGACGCTGAGAGAGACACAGACAGTGAGATGAGCCAGCGACCTATAGTGAAAGCGAGATGAAACCCTCACCTGTCCCTCTGTATCACATCAGGAAAAAGTTACACACACACTCCTGCCAGGAAAGGTATATCACGCGCACACGCACACACACAAGTCCACTCTAGTAATAGAGCACATTTCACAGAACATTAATGCAAGTTGCGAATTGATCACAAATGTGCAGTATGACAAAGATTTATCACACATTTTTTCTTATTGGGGAACGTCCTCTGTTTAGACAGAGTGGCACAGTGTTTACTGATTAATAATTCTCTGTATTAGAAGTAGACCACCGGATTTTAAACAGCTGTGGTTTTTATTGCACCTGTAATTAAAATAATGCTGTTTAAATAGTAATATGCAGCTTGGAGAATGAAAGGGAAAGTCATGGTGTGATTCCTCCCCCCACACCCTTTCTGCACTTGCTGGAGAAAATTACAACCTGGCTGCACACTTAATATTTCATCCTTAAGCAAGTATGACAAGCTCTCTTTGTGTCACTCTCCCACTCACAAATCTCCCTCCTGCGACCTCACTCCCTCCTCTCTCTCGTCTCACTTGCTTAGCATTAGCAAGCTCACCATGCTTTGTCATGTGATGAATACGAGGAGCGAAGAATCAGACGAATTAAACCGAACTCAAAACAAAAGAAAGAAAGAAATGATGACACCGCCTAATGAAAAGACTTCCCGAAGACAGCGCGAAACAGGACCACTCATTGCCGGAGAGATGTCTCGAAGCGCCGCGCACACTTCAGACAGAGTTGCATCACCGCGTTTGTTTTGGCAAATTCTGGGTCCCTAACATGTCATCTCAGATCACTAAACATCCTGCGTATCTAACCACGGGCGAGACACGTAAACACATATCATTTTAGATCAGAGGAAAGTTACCACGGCATCATAACATTTCTCAAGTTTGTATAAAGCGCAATAAACCGAGTTAAAATGATGTCCTGGTTAATCGCAGTTTCAAAATTAGCTACCCTGCAGCGGAACAACTGCAGCACATGACCTGCACAGTATGGCATGAAGCTCACTTTATATAGCCTCTAATGTACATTCAGGCCACCATATATCCAGAGAGGGACATTAAGAAATGATAAATACAAGCACTGGCCACATACATGCACAAGCATGCACAAGGACAAAGTGTGTACAAAGGTATATCACTGTCCTGCACACACGGGGCAGCGGCATTGATCATATAATTTACTCTTGTCTATTAGGCAGCAATGATATTGATCAAATAATTCCTTCTCCAGAATCTGGACACTGCCAAATTGCTAAAACGTTTCTGCCACATTTAAGCATATCCTGTAATGGCCTGGCCATCGATTGCAGCTTCCATTCTCTTTTTGCATGTAAACAACTCCCTTTCAGCGGTGCCGAGCACACATGGTGCATAGCATGTCTGTGTGTTCGTCAAATTCTGAAATTAAGTAATTCAAGTGGCCTTCTCATCCCACTACTCAGAATAGAAACAAATTGCTGGCGCTCACTCCTGAGGTAATTTCTCAACGATTTGAAGATTACGTCGGCTGAAAGGCAATTTGACCCCATTTTCCTTCTGCTCTAGATTTTCATTTGCTGTAAGGCCCAAGTCTGAGGCTGAATGAGAGACACCTTTACTTAATCTTGCATTACTGTACTGCAAATGCGCAATGGACACCGCAGTGACACACTCACTGCACACCTTACACCAGTGTTATTGTTAAAGGGATAGTTCAACTGAAAATGGCAGATTCATTTTTTATTTTAGTTTTTGATTCAAATATATTTTGACTAGGGGTGTGTCACGGTACACAGAAGTCACGGTCCGGTTAGTAGGCTACACTCTTAGAAGAAATAAAGGTTCTTAAATGGTTCTTTGACAAGGTGTATGGTTCCATAAAGAACCTTTGGGTTCTAATATCCACAGAACAAAAGGTTCTTTGTAGTGCAAAGAGGTTTTTTAGACTATTTACATTACATTTACATTTATGCATTTGGCGGACGCTTTTATCCAACAAGACTTATGCAACGCGATTGCATTCAAGGTACACATTTTTACATTATTGTCAATTCTTGCTTTCCCTGGGAATCGAACCCATGACCTTGGCGTTGCTAGTGCCACGCTCTACTGGTTGAGCTACAGGAAAGCCATAAAAGGGTTAGAAAAAAATGGTTCTTTAAAGAACATTGAAGAATGTGCTTTCTTTTTCACAGGCATCACTGTGAAAGCCCATTTTTGGTTCTTCCTGGCACCTTTATTTTTAAGGGTGTACCTCGGTTTTAAGGGTTACGGTTCGATACAATGTCCGGTCCCCCTTGAATTCCTGATTGCTTAAAATAAATAATTAAGGAATTGTTGATTTGTTACCCTGATTCATAGATTGACCAATGCTGTGTGGTAAAATGTAGTGGCTATTTACCTGTTGAACGTCGCTACCTACTATGTGATTTTCTTTGCACGTGCAAACTCATTAACATGCGTTGACAATAGCGGATGCACAAAGTTCAATATTACGCTTTTTCTGAGATAGAAGAAGAAAAATAGCCTACTTCACCTTTCCACGAGGAGCCAGCGAGTGAAGTGGCACCTGAGGCTTCCCGTTTCCAGGACTCGCATATTTCATCCCTGGAACGTAATGTCACAAATTAGCACAATGCAAAAAGATTAAAGGTAATTTCTAAGGAACACTATATGGAGCCAAAGTTCAGTTTAAACTGATAACCGTTTGTTTGACTCACGTTTTTGTAGTTTCCCCAATTAAATCCAGTCATGCAGCAGCTCTTCTGCCACTCAGTCTGGCAGGAAAATGACGTCAAGGCATACCCTCAATTTGTCGTCTGACTGTATTCAATGAACCCCTCATTTTTGTCATGAGCTCGCTTTTTTTTTTTTTTTTATACTGTTGACTGAGGTCAACTTATGATGTTCACATGGTTTTACATTCAAAAACATCATAACTAATAAGCAATAGGCTATTTTCTAAACTGGTTTTGAGGCTCTCTCCTGAATGCTCGGTTTTGATGAGCATGCCGCACTGAAGACTTAGAGGTAAATGCCCACGGCAGGATAGGATAAGATTTGCATATTTAATGAGCTTCAGCTCCCCTGTCAGTTGAAGTTCTCATGAGAATAGGATTGTTTTGAAAGCGGCAACCGAAATAAATCTCTGACGGGGCTCAGTTTCAAAGCTTATTTATCAAACATACACAATGATTTATCTCTCATCCACCCATGATTGCTTTATTTTTTTATTACTTGGCCCGCCCGATCGGTGTATATAAGCGCGAACCACACCCACCCACCCACACACACGCACATTCAAAGAAATGTTATTTCACTATTTAAGATTCACCAGCCTGCCGATGTGCTTACGTTTTGGTAGCCCATCTGGAAAACGCATAGCCCTGGGAGTCTGATCTCGCAGTGAACCACAAATAAGGGATTCTCCAGCCTGTGACAGCGTGCTGGTATGCTCCGCTAGACACGTAACGTACACATAATCAATACGCTCTGTAACAATGCAATACTAACGCATATAAAAAAACCACGTTTTACTCACATAACTGTGCTGCACCATTCCTATCAGCTCCAATAGTCTATAGAAGGCACAGCATTGTGTTTTAATCTCAATATGTTTGCAAATCCAGTGTCGACCTGAGTCTTGTTTACAAACGATTATCTTGCTATCTTCGGCATGTTTATTGCTCTGTAACGCGATCAGTTTAGCTGCACGAGTCGGTGGGCGGGGCTACAGAAGCAGCGTACACATAGAGGAGGCGTTTCACACTTCTAATTCGTTATTGATTTAAGAGTCTCGTTTTCTGGGCCTGGTGACTAACAAGGAAGTTTTCAGCTCTGAAACTTAAAGGATATTCTTATATTACCATGACCTTTTATATATCTCTCAATTCATCACCCCTTTAATGTGTAATTTCTCATAATATATAAACTTTGGCAGCCCTAAAATAGTAAAAGGAAAATTATAGGGAATAAACTAAAAAAAACCTCAAAGCTTAACACTTCAATAGAAATTATATAGACTCAAAACTATAATAGCTCTGCCTTATTCTTTATTCTATATCCGGCATTTTCTAAAAAGGCTGGTTGCCATTGCCTGCACATTGTTGGCTGAAGAAGTGCATAGAATCTAGTGTCGTAGATCAATATACACATGAGTGTGTATGCTTAGGTCATGTGGTACCAACCTTAATCAATCTCAGTGAAGAGCAAGCATTATAGAAAACACAGGACACTATTTCTATCCACACCACCTTTACAGCAGAGCCTCACTTCTGGCAGAGGAATAAATGGAAAAAGCAGTAGTATCTTGATCACACGCTGCACACACACACACGTTGTGCGCACAGCTCCAGTCAGGTCTGTGAAAAGCATGCTCAAGACTGCAGCTGGTGGCACAAAAGGCGGCGATGCAGGGAAGTGACACCTCCTGTCACCACGGTGACCCTGCTTGACTCACGGCTGACAACCCCATCAAGCAGACTTGCTGATAAAGCGCTCTCTGGCTCTCTCTTTCTCTCTCAGCCCCCCCTTCACGCCTGCGACCTGATCCTGTGTGAAGGGCTTAAGGAAAGCAAGGCTAGGAACGAACATCGTGAGAGACAGAGATATAGCAGGGGGGTGTGGAATGGAGTGTGATAGGGAGAAAGCAGTTGTAGAGGGAGGAACCGAGGCACGGGATGGACTTGGAAAGAGAGGGAGGGAGCGCTCAGGTTAGATCTGAGTGCGAGTGACATTGCATCAACTCACTATCACATCTCCTCCACGCTGGTGTCCATCAGCTGTCCACCCCGCTAACGTCCTTGACACACAAACACTCCACAGGCCTGTTACATACATACACATATACAGGCCGCTGTTTGAAGCTCATCCCTGGCCTGTCATCTACCCTGCAAAAGAGGTGACAAAAAAGGATGTCATCAAAATGTGCAGCGGGTTCTTACGCTAGGTCAATCTGACGGTGCAAAGATAATGTTTTGAGCAGGCCGCCCCCCTCAGCGCCCTCCCCCCTGCACAAACAAACACACACACGGGCTGTACCGTAGCCTACCCATCAATATTTATGCAAAACGGGAGAGCACCTCCAGGAGTGCTTTGATTTGCATGTAATAAATAAATGAAAAGAGCCGTCGAGTTTACTCCACCACAATCGGCAGGCAGAGGCGAGGACGGAGGTGAGACGGGTGAAAGCATGTAATAGTCATGGAGGTTAAGAGAACATGAAAATGAGATTGTGTATTGTTTAAGAACCGCGATAAATAATGGAAATAAAAAAAATACCCGAGACTTCCGTCCCTCCGTGCCGTAATGAATTTCAAATAAGTTATTCACTTCAGGAATAAGTGGCTGGCACGCAGTCCTTACAGCTGGTTTGTTGAGATAATTGATTTTCAAATAGTCTGAAGATGCGCGAGGCGGGCGATGACAGCCGCCACGGAGACCGCCGGTGACGAGCGCGCCAATTCTGTGAGTTGTATCAGTTTAATTAGAACAGCAACTGGCCTTCGACACGGCCTCTTTCCTACGTAAATTAAAACAGCCCGGTGATTTACCAGACAGGGACGATGAATTTTTCATGTCGTAGCGCGTCTCTTCTCTGGTGTAGGCCTAGGCTACTCGAGGCACTGCTGTTGCCTGTCGCTTTTTTTCCTCTCCCTCCAGCATGCCGTCGACGTGTCGTTCTGTCACAGATAACTAGAGGGACTGCTGCCTGGTAAAATGAATGGGCGGCATTACCTGCGTAAATTTGAATTGACAATGTAATTTGTACGTTTTCTGTTTCATTTACACAATCGGCCCGCGGACATCAATGCGCGCTCGCCGACATTACCGTCATTAGTGGAGAAAATGATAGCAATGATGTTATGTGCTGGTTACATGCCGATAAAAATGCTGATCATGTTACAGAGGGCTTTAAAACTGATTCTTCCCCCTTGTTGTTGATCTTAGCTAACGTGTCAGGTTGTCAGATTATCATTCATATGGCTAATGTCTCCCTGTGATGATGAAGCATGTTGGCAGTCAGGCTCCAGGCAGGCCCTCCAGCCTTGCTCCAACAGGCAATGGCCAATTTCATGGCTTCTCATTAGTGTCTGTGTAAACTGGAGACAGATGAAACTTAATCCTTAGCCTTTGTGCATTAAGAAATGCTAAAAGCAGAACATACTAATTTGCCCAGGCATGTCGGCTTCTTATTCATGATGCACACGCGCACACACAAACATGAGGCTGCTCTAATTTCCTCAATTCAGGGCACCTATACATGTCAAAATATCTGTGAAACCCACACTTGGCACTCGAATTTGTGCACATGCTCAGATCAGCATTTGTAAACACACATGCACACGACCCTGTCCGGACTTGGTTTGTGATTCAGATTGACAGCTCTCGCAGGAAACAGTGCAGTTAATATGCCCTGGGAACTTATGTGTGATTGCACTGTGTGTGTGTGTTGTCATTTCTAACACCTCACATTCCAAGTCAGATTAAGCACAAAGCATTCTTCTGTGTCATAAAGAAGATTTCCAAATGCTATTTATGCTCATAATTCACGTGTATTTTGCATACTTAACATTGTCTGGGTCAATAAGCTGTTGTCGTGATGGATTCTCAAGTTATCTGACGTATAACAATAGCCAAAAGAATCAGGGTGACAGTTAATGGTTTTTTAAACACCTCATCATCGTTATCGTTTAAAGCATTAATGAAGATTTGTACTGACTATTACCCTGATAAACCTTTGGTGTTGGTGTTGTATTACAACTGACAGCATTCATTCTTCTGTCACCATCTCTACACTATAATTTATCTGCAGCCTATCAGTTGTGCGTGAGAAAGACAGGATATCCCAGTTCGGGACTTTCTATTGTAGTTTCTGACACTTGCTGTCTCCTTTTCAGTTATTCAGAAAGGTCAAATGCAGCAGATCAGCATATTAGAATGGTTTCTAAAGGATCATGTGACTGAAGACTGATAAAAATGATTCTGTTGTGAAGTAAATACAAAAAAAATTGTTATTTCGACCTGAAAAAGTAACTTCATGCAAGAATATAAAAAAATCTATGTAAGGACTAAATTTAAGCTTGTAGAAATTAAAGAGTAAATATTAATGTTATAAAAAACCCACTCAACTTTCTGATACTGGTGTTCCCATCATGCATTGGGGCATATGATATGCACTTTATGGTGTATTATATGCACGAACCCCCCACCCCACCACCCTAATCCTACCCAAGAGTGTCATATGCACGCGAAACACTGCATAGCATTTGCACGCCAAAACTCAGCTCTTGGCAATTTTGGCATATCCATTCCACGAGATTTCACACTCGTGATACGCATTACCATGGGATTGTGTTGATTGCTTTTGTTTTTTGGTTTAGTAACTTGCTTTATTGCATCATCAGGAGTTCATTTTCTGCTCTAAATTACAATATCCAATGAATGTTACGTTTATTGTCTTGTGAACCATAGATCTCTGAGATCTCTGTTTGGGTGGGTACCACATTACTGCTATTTATGTTGTCTACACAATACACAAAGAAAAATAGTGTTAAAAGAGTGTCAAAATTGTACCTTTAGGGGTACAACAGCTTGTCGCTGGGGCAGTACCCTAAAAAGAACAACGTTGTACCATTTTTACCACAAAAAGGTTCATTGTAGTACCTTAAGGTACACATTTGTACTCAAAGGTACTAATATGTACCTTTTAGGAGTAAAACAGGTACAAAGATGTCCTTTTAAGGGTACTGCCCCAGCGACAAGCTAAAGGTACAATTTTGACACCCTATTTTTCTGTGTACCTACTGTATTATTTACTTAGATTTTCTAAGTAAAGCATACACTTTATTGTGTGGCTTAATGCAGTGTTATATGAGCATTTCAAAGTATATAATTAAAATTAATATTAATTACTAAAACTTTAACTGGCTAAGTTAAAGTTATTTAATTTTACTAAATATATTTTATTCCATTTGTTAAATGTACTTAAAAATATGCATGCAAAAACAAAAAAGCCTTCACAGTAATACATTATATTAAAATAGAAAAGTAATTTTAAACTGTTGTAGCATTTCACAATATTAATTTTTACTGTAAGTTTGACCCAAAAAATGCAGCTGTCGTGATCATAAGAGAAAACAAATCATACAAACCAAAAATATAATAAATAATAGCCTACATTAAACGTCTTCTATTTCATCAGCTCCGCCATCCATTTTTCCACATTATTTTTTTGTGCCCCAGCCATTGCATTAACAGCTAATTTGTTTGACCCCATTGTAATGAAGTACTCCTGAAGTTAAATAGAAATGATAATTCCATAATGTTGCTGTTGCAGCATCTGCTTTAGAACAGCGGGACGCCAATAGCACAGCCCTGCTGCCCTACATCATCATCAGACCATAGGAGATTTCACATTATCTTGCATGGCTCTAAATGAATTCTGCTTTTCCCTCCAAGTTCAAGATGAGGATTTAATTATGTGCTCCTTGAAGTAAAATTAAAGAAAAATGATTACTGCATGTCCTCTTGTTTAAAGCAAGGCAGCCTTGATGGCAGTGAAGTGCTACAGTCACTGACACTATTAGCACAAATTATTTCATAGAAATCTTATCTCGCTGCTGTTCTCCACCCTCTTTGCAGACCTTGTGCTTTTGTGTGGTATTAAATTAATTAGTTATGATAATAAAACAAAAATGAGAGTTAGCTGCAATGATAATACACAATGATTACACTGTTCTGTAACGTAGATGGTGCTTTGTCCCAGGCACATGGTTTATTCAGAGGTGTACACTGATAAGGCAGTGACTCCATGGTAGTTTATTTTCTTGGCATGATATCATAACGGAGAGAGATTTTCAGACACAGTGCTCCGTCAGCAGTAACTCTGTGTCAGGGGAGTTTACTGAAAGGAGGGAAAAAAATGTTTAACACGGAAAAGCACTTTTAAGTCAGGCTGCCAGTGGACATGCACTGCTGAGAGTAGCTTGCACATATCCAAATAAGCTGTTCACTCCCTCTGTGATAGTAGTTGTGTATTTGTGTGTGTGTGTGTTACACAGCCCTTGTGACACCGACAGCAACCTCTTCATGAGTTTGATCCCTCATCATGAGTGTTGTGCTGTGCATCTCCCGACATTCAATCATTATGAAATTCTTTCTAACAATACCTTATGTCTGCGCTTTCAAGTACTTACACACACTCTTCTAATGGGCATATTTACAGTACTCACACTACAGTACCACCTTTCTCCCCATCAGCACCACCTTGAGGTTGAGAATAAGAGTCACAACTCCAGGACCTACACCCAGACAGCCTTTAGGAGAAACTTAATCAGCCATCTTGTACCTGAATGTGCAGAAAATACAGTTATTACTGTGGAAAGCTTTCTGACACAAAAGGTCATCTCCATTTAGAAGCCTCTGTGTCCAATCTATGTCCTGGAGATTACATGTTTTGATCTTCAAGAGGGAGACTATCCAAAAAGCTTGAAAATGCATAGCAGTTTTACATATAAAGATAAGAACCGACAATCAAAAAAGCAAAACAATTTCACAATTGGTAGGAATATATATGAAAATTTTAAATCGTCAACCAAAACTCACCTATATCACCCTCTTATACATGCGCATAATGTTATCATACACCAGCGCCGCACGTTTTATTCCTAATAAGTTATTAACCCAAGCTGAATGGAGCTGGGGGTCTGGTGGCTAAGCACGCAGCTTCCCTTTAGCTCTTACAACAATGACTTTGCATGTCTGTACGGAGCCTGGCCTGACCTGGCTATTGTTCAGGACAAAGCATTCTGAAGAGTGGTGGCTCCTCCTGCTCCTGCAGTAGCATGCTAATCACCTTCATACAACAGTAGCGTATGCTAATATCATGCTAAGCTAACTTTATTTACACTATGACTATGACCAGCTCCATGAATTTTATTGGACCCATGAGAAAAACATAATTTATAGGCTAATATAGTGAAACGTTTGGGTTGGATATTGTGGAATTTTACATGAAATGTAACACAATCATACTCAAAACGTGAAAAGGTAAATATGCCAAAGTACAAAATGAGGACTCTTTGTGAAGAAATTCTTTTTGCATGTGATAAATATTCTCATATAGTTGCACATCTAAAATAATAATGCAGGAAATGCTTGTTTATTGTCCGTACAGTGTTTATATAATCATGAATCAAACAACAGTGTACACATATAAATACAGACAAACTGCAATTAAAAAAATCCAATTTGTCATTCAACCAGAAACTCACATTTTTCATGAATTGTATTGTCTACATAAGATCTATAACGTGTGTAATGTGCACAGTGTTGGCAGTAAACACATATATGTTGGCGAGGTTAAGAAACACTGGCCTTTTGTCCTTTCTGTTTGACCATTATATGTAGAGTTCCTTAAAAGTTATGGCTCGAGTCTTTGAAACTAGTGACGAATATGAGTAGCTTCCCTGTTGATAATAAATGTATAACCAAGCAGAGAAGATTTTTCCTCCAGTGTCTTGACTTTTAAACGCAGTCTATCTGTTTCACGGCGGTGGAGTTCCGAACAGAATAACGTGTAATTAATGTTGGGATGTGGCCCTGGGGAGTTCGGAAAAGTGGGAAGAGGAGAGAGGAGGGAGAGGAGTCACAGAGATTTCTGATTACCTGACAAGTTGGGGCCGGAAAGGCTACACTTAGCCCATTAAAGATTTTCCAGCGTGACATTTGAGAGCAGCTGCCGCACCGTGCGCCACCTCGCCATTTCCCCATTCGCTGGGCATCAATTTAGAGAGAGAGAGAGAGAGAGAGAGAGAAGGGGAGAGAAAGAAAGAGCAAACGAGAGAAAGAGAGGCCACCAGGCAGACACTGGCACAAATGGATTTCATTCACCAAGGTGAACTGTACTTGGCTGATAAATGCACTTCCTTGAATGTCAGCAAATGTCATTTGTGAAGCCTTTTACTGTTGCTTTAATAGCTTCCCCAAACTTACAAAGAAATGAAAATAGAATGACAGAGAGAGAGGGAGAGAGTGAGAGAAGAGAGAGAGATGGAGAGGGTTTGGCTGTTGTCACTTCCACATGATTAAGCAATAAGACATTTGAGAAGTCCCAACAAGAAAGTGGTTAAACTTGCTGGATAATGCCTGCACAATTAAGTGTTAGACTGTGTGAGTTTCTTGCTTTGGACAACAGCTTTAGTTAAACCCAGTTACTAATCAAATCATAGATCAGCTTTGGTTTTAAATAACATTCAGCAACACAAAATATGTCTTTCTGTGTCATTTAATTTTTAAAAGGTGGCAGCAACTGCCAAAAATGAAACGCTTAAAACGGAATCTTCTTTATTTCACGAACACCATATATCAATACTCTCAGTGTGGAATTTACCGTTACCCTTTTTGTAAATGTCAAAGGTTTGAAAGTATCTAGAAATAATTCCTCTAAATAAATTAGAATTTATAAATCAGTCTGCGACTCTTTATGATGATTTAGGAATCCGGGTTGTAGCCTGGGCAACCTCACTCTGGCCCAATCCACAAAGGCGGCCCACATGGCTGTGATAATCCCCATTTCCAGTAGTTGCTAAGGTTACAAATTACCTTTGGTACTCTTAACCGGCTCCTCTGTGACACTCTACTAATCCTTTTATGGAATTTCATTTAGGATTTATACTTTAGATACAGGATTACACAGCACTACATTTTGTTATTGTTCACATTGTCTTGTGGAGTCATGTAGCACATTCCAGCCTCATTTATTTACAGCTCAGCTACTGGTCACAGAATTTCACTGTCATTTGGTTGAATGTTAATAGCTTAAAGAATATGCTGTAAATAGCTGTAAAAATACTATGTTTTATTTAGAAAGATCTATTCTTTTACAGAGATGTGAAATGTTACCACTGAACTTTTAGACTCAGTTCATACAAAAATACAAAATAATCACTATATAAAGTCATATACTCTTTTTTTCTGACACACAATCGACAGGACAGGGTTTAAGGGACATCTAGATAGTGATGGGTCACTTAGACTCGACATTTTGTAACTTTTCAAAAGTTTGAGGTCAATGACATTTTTACAAATGCTTTTAAAAGAAGAAATATTTTTACAATTTAATGTCTCTTTTTATTTTATTTCATTTGATTTTTTTCTGTAATGACAATCCCATTTTTCAGCATTATTACTAGTCTTGTGTCACATGATCCTTCAGAAATCATTGTACAATTCTTCTTATTAGTTGACAATGGTTGTGCTGTTGAACTGTGGAAAGTGTGGAAGTATTTTATTCACAGAACAGTTTGAAGAACAACATATTACTCTTTTGTATCATTATAATATCTCCTATATCTCCTTTATGTCATTTTGATCAATTAAATGCGTATTTGTTGAATAATAATAATGAAAAGAGAATATATGGCATCCAGCAGTGTAATAATATAAACATTATTCTGAAGATTTATTTTGTAAAAACTGTGCACAACGGTAGAATAATACAACAACCATACAACATTTAGGTTTTAAAGTTTTGTTACAAGTTACACCACTTGATAGCAGTACTTAGAGAGAAGAGGAGAAAGAGAGTGTTCAACTCTAGTGATGTTCAGCTTGTTTGTGATGCTCTGCAGCTAAACAGATCTAATGAGGCTAATGGAGGCAATATCAACACATGTAAACACACACACACACACAGAGAGAGAGAGAGAGAGAGAGAGAGAGAGAGAGAGAGAGAGAGAGAGACTAAAAAGTGCTAAGAGCCTCAAGTCAGGTTGTGGAATACAGAGGACATAACAATATTTTCCCTCCCCTTCCGTCTCTTTATCTCATACACTCACAGTCACTCTCACATACACTCTCACACTCACACACAGCTAGCAGCTCAGTCATCCGAGTAGTGACAGGCTGACAAACAATGTTATTGTTCTGATGGGTCAAATACTGCAAGCTCCTCAGTAATATGAACCATCGCTTTCAAAGACAACATAAATTGAGAATGGTTTTTACTGAGTTAGGAAAGGAGTGATTGAATTACATATGTATACCTTTGAAATCATATTTCGAGCTTTGAAAGATCATGAAATAGACTTCATTATGAAATTAAAAGTTATTTTTTACACCAACATATAACAACCATATTGGCCTACAATTAGGCTATATGTTTTGTTTGTATCGTTTTATTTATACAGATAGTCATTTAAATCATGTCATTCGTTAGAATAATTTTAAATAAAGATTATTCATATATTTCATAAATTGTAGGCCTACCTATGTATTGTATGATCAACAACCCAATTAACGTTTTATGGCACATTTAATTTGAAAAGATTAGGCCTATTGATGAATTGGGTTAAATAGCCTACTGCTGGGAAGACTAAGCAAATGTCGGCTATTTTTCGCACAAAAGCAAGTTCCTCGGAAATAGGCTGAGTAGCGACGATTTTCTGGGTTATTGCAGACAAAAATAGCCAAAGACAAAGAATTTACTTTAGTTCGAGGACGGGTGTTTGCTTTCACAAAGACAAGACCATACCGTGCAGTTTATGACGTCGCAATATTATTTGTGTTCCTGTTTTGGTCAATGTTGTAAACCTATCAAAACAAACAGGGGTGCGAGACGGTGAGCGCTGCGCTGCTGGACAGGACACATCCTTTTTTAGGAAGGAAAGGGATTTGGCGGAGAGAGCAAACAAAGATATCAACAGTTTCTTTAACCCCGCCGTGAACCACAGACCTGCAGGACAATATGGTAGGACAACCTCCCAATAACTTCCCATTACCTCTGCGCGCCATTTTGCTTTTATTAACCTTGTCTGAGTGCGCGAGCGCATATTTGTTGCATCCCCAGCAAACAGTCTAAACGAGAATCACATTTACACAACCTGCTATTATTCCTGCAAATGAGACTATACTACCTATACCCATGAAATCCCAAAATGTATAAGATAATTATTTCGACGATTTGGGGTTTGGTTCACCCTTAGTAGCTTCCAGCTATCAGGGAATTACAGGTAATAAATCAATAACGTATAAAGTCGTATTTGAGCAAATAGTCTGAGATGATGCTTCAGCCGTGGATGTGACCTCAGCAATTGAAAGACCGAGGCTAGGCTACAGGTTACAGCTGTCAGTCATTAATTTTTCATTCGGGTACGGGATAATGCTTCTCGCACTGGGTTCAGTCATTCAGTCATAAACATTTTAAAGACGTTTTGACATCTGCTTGAGTATCCCCTAATAATTTAATTAAGTGATCTAATAAAAAATACATATGCATTTATCTGCGATTTTTTTTTTATCAAGTAGGACTGCTTTAAATGGGGCGCTAAAATAAACGTTTCAAAAGTTAGACTGGCATCTAGTTACAGTTTTCGCCAGAATATGTTGTGCAAACATTTAGTTTTTTTCCTAGTCAACTCTAATATCGATCAACTTTGGAAGTGGATGCCATATGGAACATTATCACTGGGTGCAATGGACAGCTTTCCAAAATAAATAAATAAAAATAGGCTAAAATGTAATTGTGAATTGAACAGTCATAGAAAAAAATAGATTAGACCATAAACCCCTGGATGAAGCCTTGCCACTGTCTTCACCTCATAACATTATGAATGATAGGCTATATTCACATAAAACCTACAGATAATTTTATGAAAGTATTTTTATCACACAATGTAGGCCTATATAGCCTACGAAGTTCCATTGATAGGTGAGAAACAGAGTTTATTAACAAACATCCTTTTATTTTCCAAAACTTCTCCAAATGACATTAAATGAAATAGAAAGACAATTTTTGCAGCCTCTGTTGTAATATTTTTTTGTAAATTTTCTTTTTAATGTATAAGGCGATTTATTTTCCTCGTTGCTCTGTTAATATCAATACTAAGTAAAGTAGCCTACGTCAAAATAACACAGAGAATACCTCCGTCTTTCTTTCCTGAGGAACAGACCAAATCTTCAAAGAGAGTTCTTTGTTTGTAACTTCCCGTCAGTATCCCCTTAAAAATTCACGAGTTCACAAGTTCAAACTCTAAAAGCTGAAAATTCTTATTTATTTTGTATCGGTAGTTACACTAGGTCTAGGCCTATCTACCTGTTGATATTTCGCGCGTCTCCTCAAAGAAGCGCCTTGTACCTGTCACAGCGATCTAGCGCATTGCATCTCCTGTAGCAATCCAGACGTCCTTTATTGATCTTTGTGGTCAAACCCTTCTTTAGACAGAAATCCTATTCGACAGATGCTTTTCACCCATGAATAACAAGTTCTGGATGCTACACTTTCATTACCAAGTAAGTCATTGCCAAGTAATCATAAGTAGGCCTAGGCCTAAAAATCTCGACGACTCTGTTCAACTCATTGATTGAAGGTAAGTTAATATTTAATGGCTAAAATACATGAAAAGAGAAACATTTTATTAGGAATTATAAGCAAAATCTCGATCATGATCAATCAATAGGCCCAATACATATTTTGCATTGGTAGCTTTTTTTGCGCGTGAGTGAGAGAGAGAGTTGGAATTACAGTTGATATCAGAGATAAGCAAGGTTCTATTACATGCTTATACCAAAGAACTTCCTAACCTTTACAAATGAGAGCTGTTGTAGGTCAGCACAGGTCACGCAGACACATAAAGCCAATGTTTTAGGATTTATTGTTTAACCAGCCTGTATTCATCAAATGGTTAAACTTTAATGGTAAAATGATTAAATACATGGGAATACACATTGCATGGTGCCAATACAGAAATTAAGAACGAACACCTTAAACATATCATTCAAATACCAGTACATAAACTAAATCATTTAAATGTGTCTAGTTAAGACCCCCCCCCCGCCCCGCACAAAAAAAACAACAACAACAAAAAAACACCTGATGTACAAAACAAAATGCAATTATTATTTATCATTCTCGAGCAACAATCACTGTCATTCTCGATAACAGGAACAAAAACACGTCAAGCTACAATAGCAGGGCTTGTCCTATTTAAATATGCTGGTTTCATTCGTGTAATTTTTCAGTCACTTGACTTCCCTGTCAAATGAAGGACGATGAAAAGGCTTATGTTAAACACAGCGGTTAAGGCAGAGCAGGGAAAGGCAGGTTGCATTTTGCACCTTTCCTTCTTAAAACTTGCACTTTATTACATTATGAATATTTACATAACATCTCAAATTAAGTTAAAAATAAATAAATAAATAAAAATCTGGAATCCAAATAAGTTCAGCACGTCTTGTTAGATAGGTAGGCCTATCTCAATGTTTTTTCCCCCCGATCCAAAATAATTATCTCTGTACTTTGGATGTATCGACGCATTTTCCAACGTACGGTGATTATATGACGGAGGTGGAAAGACACACAGATTATAATTTTATCGACAAATTAAACAATTTAATTACTAGAAAGACTCATTAAGCGTAGGAAGAATGAGTGAAAAAATCTTCAAATGTCCCACCTAAATGTGGGTCTCATTTTTCCAACATGCCTAAATTGAATCATTATAGCATGAATGACTGAGGGAGAATGGACGAAGAGATTGAGCACAAATCATGAATGGGTCTGCCCTTTCAGCAGTAGCTCAACTGAGGCGCTAATAATTTGCCCATGTTGACGATTTGCTCCAGATTGGGTTGTCTTAGACACAGACCCGTGTTTCACTTTCTGTCAGTTTAAAAGCTCTAATAGAAAACTCCCCGTAGACGCCAAGTAACAGATTGCCAGTGTTTATGAATTATTGTCGGGTTGCCCCGGGTATTTATGACAGCGGCCTCAATGGTTATATCGTGTCACTTTGCAACTGATCAAGATTGACAAAACAACTGATATGGCTAACTAATAAGAAACGCAAAAGAAGACCACCTCGCCCGATAAAGGATGTACGAACATTTCATTTAAACACGTGGAATACCTATAGACTGCATAAACCAATTTCTATGGAGGCAGTATACATCTCATCAAGCTGTTTTAAACAATTATTTTGTTAAGTCGAGAAATTCAAGTTTCACATCAGAACTAATATGAAACCTTAACCAAAAGGCGATATGCAACCCCGATCTTAATTAGTAGCCTACATAGTTTTAAATTGGACAAACGTTTATTTTTTATTTTTTACTTAGTCTATTAACGTATAATGTTTATGTCAGTTACTGTACTGTGTCGTGAAATCATAAACGTGATAGGCTAATATCTGACTAGGGTTTGCATGCCTCACAACAGTATTGTGTAGGCTATAGCTCATATTCTAGAATGTTATTCAAAAATAAATTAAGTCCATACAGTCTTCAGGCATTATAAACAACCATCCTCACTGTTGTTTATTTTATTAGTAGTATTTTTAATAATTAAATATGCATGCATCAAGATTAAACGCCTTTGTTGCACATTGCAACACTTGAACAAAATACATCCCTGAATAACTTTGTGGAAAAAATGTGTAGATTGTGGTGGCTAATCCTAAAGTAGTAGGCTACGTCTGATTTGTGCATTTATCGCTGGTGTGATGATGACCCTGAATAAGGTCCTGAAATCAACACAATCAAATAAAGCACAATAGAATTGATACAACGTAACTATTTTTTATAGGAATTTCTCCATTAGTCCCCCCAAAATACAGTGCATGTCCTCACCACCCACACCACACATATGGATTTGAGCCAACCCAAAGCTCTGAGAGAAACCGGAAGAAAGAGGGCCTGCAGTTCCAGGCGTCCGGCTCCATTCACCAGCGAAACCTCCAATGGCTTCATTAGAAGTAACGAGTTGACACAAGGTAAATCTAACATTGAAGCGCCATTCACTTGGTTTGCAGAGAACCCTCATTAAATGTCGCTAACAAGCCGTGCAAATGCAGTGATTGGACAGCTCCCGTATAACTCCGCAGACCTAGCAGGATGCCCACTTAATGAGACCACACAAAAAAAAAGTAGGGGAGGGGGGCATCTCTGTTGAAAATGGTGCTCGCATTTCGCTCCCTCCCCCAGCAAAAAATAAATAAAAAATCCTAACATATCGAGGTTTCAGGTAGCCTACCCTGAAACTAATAACGAACAACTAAACACAATGTATACTATCAATCCAAATAAATTATTTAAAATAGGCTATATGGTCAAATCAATTAGCTAATCACAGAGAAGTTCAATTATCAGGATTTAAAAATCATTTTCCAAATAACACATCCTATAGGCTAGCTACATTTGTCACACTAAACTTAATTCTTTAAAATCTGAATTGTATCTTGGCTATGACATTGTATAGCCAGAAGTAATAAACCTCCTCCATTGTACTACTACCTACATTTAACAAGCCAAGCGGATTCAAAATACAGCCGAGGTTAAGACCCTGAGCTGAGCGAATAGAAAGGGGCATTTGCGCCCCGTTACGACGGCCCCACAACGCTGCAAGCTGCACTTGTCTTGAATGATTCGCGGAGTGGAGAGCAACGTCCCGGCAGAGGATGACAACTTCAAGAGCGACATACTGGGAATATGCTTGGCTCGAGCGATACTGAACGATGCTTGCTGTTTAATCTATCGCAATCTGTTGGTGTGTTTTACGAAGCCCTAAACACTTTTAAGAATTTGACCAACTCTCCGGTGAGTCTCAGAACAAATAGCTATTATTAAGAAAAGTAGTATGATTAAAACTTACAGGATGCAAAGACGTCCACACTTGTGCAAGCAACACAGACATCATAGCCACATTCAAATCAAGTCAGTTTTGGGATGGTAAGGTATTATACAAGCAAAAAAGAAATAGATCTGTAGATTTATAAATCAAATGGATGAAACCATGAAGAACGCAGAAAGAAAAAAAAAAGATACAATAAGGGAAGAGTGAGCAATGGATCAAAATCGATGGAGCCGCATCACGATTTTCAACCCAGAAATTAGTTTAAGAAAAAAAAAAACGCGAAAGAAAAACAGAAAGACTCAAACCACCGCTCCCGAGAAGATTCTGTTTCTGTAGCCGTCGCTTGGAGATCGATTTCCTTGTTTGGCAAAGTTTAATGATGACCTGAGTGGATGTAAAAACAGCATAAGTGTTTAAAATGAAATAAAACCATAAACCGGAGAAGGCATTGTCCCGTGCCCTTTCCTCCTCAAATACTTGCATGCAAGTCCCCGACTCACCACACAATGCACAAAATTACTCATGCATGTTAACCGCGTAGTTGCCAACATTGGTGAGAGGATGGGAGGACACATTTTCGTGTGATAAGAAGTGAGAGCAAGTTTGAATTGAGAGCTAAGAACTGGTTTGCTTACCTTCCCTTACGAAGCTCTTCTCGGTGATCTCTGGCGTGCTGTGACGACACTTAGCTTTATTAAAGCTCATTCAGGGAGACATGTGAACGCTTAAATTGCGTGTTAAGTTTCAAACCCCTGATGTCACTACATTTAAAAATACTGAGAAAAAATACTGAGAAACATGCTTAAATCAGCTGCACAAGAACCCACTGTCTACTGCATTCTTATTTCATAGTCTTTGTCAGTAAATAAAAAGACAGAGCTAAACGTTCATTGGTATTGAGGACCTCGCTTCCCGCTGATTTTGGCATAGTACTAGAGCAATGAAAGCTATAGGGGATAAACAGACGATTAAACCAGGTGAATGAAGTTATTTGGGGATGCTAATGACTTGCTTAACGAAAACAAAGGCTATGTTAAACAAAGTGATTTTACGGCAACTTGGCACGTTCTTTCTGTTTTTAAGCAATTTCCACTACATGTTAGAGAGAAGTCACCTTTGAACCGTGCTATGCAAACACTGATGTGACCAAAATATAATTAGACTAGCACGTTAGAGGGGTTGGACACCTGTATCATATGCCATAATTAAAACTTTGCTAAATGTAAAAAAGCTTGACCAATTGTTTTTTTTTTTTAATTAACAGTCAACAATAAAATAACAGGTTATTTCCAGTCCAAAAAGCTTTCCAAAGGGACCACTTCAAGTGCCACTTGGAGTTACTTCACTTAAGTTTCCTGTGACAGAAGAACAAACAGATTTGATCCTGTAGACACAACGTGACCCAATACTTCTATTTAGATCTCTTCCCCGCCCCTCATTCTGCTACACACACACACACACACGAGTAGGGATGGGTATCGTTAAGGTTTTAACGGTATTACTACTCTTAACGATACTGCTTATCGGTCCGGTACTTTAACGGTATTCTTATCGGTACTTTTTGAGATTTACTATATATATATATCCCATACACACACACACACACACACACACACACACACACACACACACACACACACACACACACACACACACACACACACACACACAATTAACAAAGATACACATTATATAGGCCTACACAGTGCTTTCATTTCAGGAAGAATTCTAGTAATCAAATGTAAAATAACACTGTTCATCATTAATAGCCAAAATAATGCTTATTAAATCTGAAGTTATTCATTCAAGAGCTGTGAGTGATTTTCTCTTTGCATTTGGTTGTTTAATTCGCAGTAATTCGTTAGCATGAGCATGTTTATTTACACCGCTGCCTCTTTAAGACAGATGTGCAGATCTATAGGCGACTGATAATAGGCAGATTCACTACACTTTCTTCTGACTATATCCGTAATAACTACGTCCATTTTAGACACAAACTGTGTTTTGTTTAAGAGACTCTCCAAGCCGGTCATTTTGACACAGATGTTTGTGTACATTTGATCGTTTAGACGCGAGTGTGAAACCGAAAGTGTAATTTGCTCGTCTCGTTGCGGCTGTTTCAGAGAGGGCGCCGACTTGGGAACAATCTCTTGCGCACATTTTTGTGCTTTAATCGCTCTTTTTATTATTAAACGCATCCCACAATTTACCAACAGTTGCTAGACTGTATTTTACAACAATAACTGATCGTGCTGATTCTGTCATTACGTTTGAGTTATAGGGAGAAATGATGGCGTAGGCTACTGCTGCAAAGGGAATTAATTTGCGCTAGACATAAATATTAAAATTATATTCTTTGCCAAAATCTAAAGCCAAAATCTAAAATAAAATCACATTATCACAATCTAGTGTAAAGTATAACCAGGCTATGTTTGAATGTTTAGTTCTGTCCTCCTTCATCTCATTAGGGTTGTCGTTTTGCGCTCTCTCTCTCTCTCTCTCTCTCTCTCTCTCTCTCTCTCTCTCTCTCTCTCTCTCTCTCTCTCACGTGTATTTTCAAAAGTACCGAAAGCAGAACCGATAACGGCCGAGCTTATCGATACAACGGTCTTTCAAAATTCAGCCCCGGGGCCCGTTTAATACCGGTTTTCGGTACCCATCCCTACACACGAGATTGCGGTACACTGACTATATATATGACAATGGTGGCTAATAAAGTTAACGGAATCGGACATTAGGGTATTACAACAATAATAATTAAAAAAAAAACAATTTACATAATTATGGAATTTAGTATCTGAAAGAGATACAATTTCTGAATACCTGAACAAATCTGGAAATTGCATTAAATTATGTCAGCATTAGAGAAAGTCTGGATGCCGCGGTATAGATTATCCGTCATTCTTGAGAAAAGTCGAATTTGAATTACCTAAAGTAGCGCATAATATAGCCTATGCATTATAGCCATCTTCAAAAAATTTTTTTTTTTTTAATCAAACAAAAATAAAACGTGTATCAGTGATCACGTGCTTTTTCCAGCATGCATGGGCAGCGGGCCAGTGTTTGGTCTCTGAGCATAGTAAAGTGGAGCCACATGGATGCGCGTCCACCAGGCTAGTAAACGGTTGTCACTGTGTGAGAATAGCATCGAAATGCGATCGAAACAATCGGCTTGCGATAGCCTGTACACAGCGAACGAATTTTTTTTCATCCTTTTATATATAATATTCCACGCACACTTTTACGGCTAATGTGCATGCTCTATGGGTTAAGCGAGCCCGCGCGTAACATCGTATCTTCCCCATGCAGCTTCATACGAGGCGCTAAAGGATGAAGTAGCCTATCTGCACCCGGTCGTAGATTCCGTTTTAGCGCTTGATTTAAATTCCCGTGTCCGTGACTGTCATCCCGAGACCCCACCCCTGCCTTCTCTCCCTACATATCTTCTTAACTTTAACGAGCCTCGTTAAGATCACAATAATATTCCACCCTCTAATTGCTCATTCCATTCAACAAATAGGCGAGACTCTGCTTCGACTTCACACGAGTCAACGGAGGGAGGGTGCTGTTGAGATTGGAGTTCCTGATAACCCCCCGTGCGTGCAGCCGAAGTGGTGAAAGCCTCTACGTACTGGCTAATGATTGGCACGCTTGACAGTGATTGGCAGGGCTGCCATGACAACGCTACAACGACACCAAGAAGACCAATAGAAAAGCGAAACAAAATATTTCAATGCTACACTCACGGTGGATTTAGGGGGAGATATTATGAGGCTGGTGTCATTAGGCGATAGCTATTGAATCATTCAATCCGAATTCGTCGTTCTTTTTTCCTTCGCAAATTTCATTCACTCTCAGGTCATTTCCATGGTTTTCAGATCGCCTTTAGAGCTTTATCCCTCTCATTTCTTCCTGCCAAACTTTGCTGATCGCCCTTTGCTCTTGGCGAGCAGTGCGCCCAGCACCAGGTCTCCCGAAGACTTGTCAATGTTTCAGCTACCAACCCTAAACTTCTCTCCAGAGCAAGTGGCGAGCGTCTGCGAGACGCTGGAGGAGACCGGGGATATCGAGCGGCTGGGTCGCTTCCTATGGTCGCTTCCAGTGGCGCCGGGTGCTTGCGAGGCGATCAACAAGCATGAATCCATCCTTCGCGCCCGGGCTGTGGTTGCCTTCCACACAGGCAATTTTCGTGATCTCTACCACATTTTGGAGAACCACAAGTTTACCAAGGACTCGCATGGTAAACTACAAGCGATGTGGCTAGAGGCTCACTATCAGGAGGCCGAGAAACTACGCGGGCGTCCCCTAGGACCGGTTGATAAATACAGGGTGCGAAAGAAGTTTCCCCTGCCTAGAACCATCTGGGACGGTGAGCAGAAGACGCACTGTTTCAAAGAGCGAACGCGGAGTCTCTTGCGGGAGTGGTACCTTCAGGACCCCTACCCAAACCCCAGCAAGAAAAGGGAATTGGCTCAAGCCACTGGACTCACTCCTACACAGGTCGGAAATTGGTTTAAAAACCGGAGACAACGAGACAGGGCAGCGGCAGCAAAAAACAGGTCAGTCACGTTAGGCTATGTATGTTTACCTATCTATGGAAATGTCGTTTAAACGTTCGTAAAAGCGATAAATATAAACAGGCTATTCATAAATGCATGGTTGTGAAACATGTATTGTGTAAATATTGCCGTAAAAACAGAATCAAATAGATTTTTTAGAGACATGCAGAAATGAAGGAGCGTGAACGACGACATTTTAGTTGTGCCATGTGTAAGATGTTTAGAAAGTCTTTACAGGTAGGCTTAATAAAAGCAAATAGATAATATTACACGTATCATGTTTATTAAGATGATAAAAGGCAATGTAAAAGGTGGTTTCCTCTGATTCATTGATTAAAACTGAAATAGCTAAAATAACTTGCCATGATCAAATTCTTCACATCAAAGCTATTGTGTTCTACTTTGTTAAAAAATAGTATTTTGTCGTCTTTACCACATTAAATATTTAAATCTCGAAAAAATAATTGATTATACATTTTTAGATACTAGAGATAGCAATACAAATATGGATAAAGACTCATTTGAATGGGGGAAAACACTGTAAGTAAGCTATAACATTTGTCTGTTGCAATATTGGAAAAATAAAATCTACCCAAAGTAATTGTCAATGCAAAGTAATTCTATATAAATATAAATCATTATGATGAATTAATCTGGGGTCTAGAGTTTAAATTTCTGCAAATGATTAGGCTAAAATTTGAACTTACCAATTCACTTCGTAATTATATTAGCCTACACATAACACGGCTTAAATTAGAGTGGGTTTTATTTCAGATAATTTATCTTAGTCAAATTATTTTTCCTCCTAAACGCTAAATGTAACGCTGTGTGTTGGGAATAAAAAGGCAGCAGAAACTAAGTACACACTTTGACTGGTGTAACTTATTCATATTATCAACAAATTGCACTTGACTGTAATGGATACACTGCTAATAGAACCAAGAATTATTATTATTTTGTCACACAGCACACTAAGACAACAATCTTTCTGACGTCAGTTTTAATACAAATTTAATGGGGGGAAAATGTTATTTGCATCATTAAGATACACATGTCCAGAGAAGTCAATCAAATCTCGAGGATAGATTTTAAATATGCTAATATTTTGCCATGTAGACTTAATCCTTGTAGCAACAAGGCTTTGTGTAATCGTATAGCTGTAGCATTCACTTTATCATGTAAGAAAATGTTATTGAGTTATTGAGTTTCTATTTTTATCTATACTGTTTTAAAGAACTTTGTATTGATAGGCTATAGTATAATTCATTACATGAAAATGGAGGCGCGTTTTTCAGTGGGGAAAAATGGCCTACAACTTTTCTATTCTAATGACATTCCTTTCTCTCACTTTTCTGCTGTAGGCTCCAGCATCAAGGAATAGGGCAGAATGGCATGCGGTCCCTTTCAGAATCCGGCTGCACTCCACGCAGCTCGGCGGAGTCGCCATCAACTGCAGCTAGTCCAACGACCAGTGTCTCGAGTATGACAGAGCGAGTCGACACGGGCACGTCGATTCTTTCAGTAACATCCAGTGACTCGGAATGCGACGTATGATACGCAAACAGAGAAATATATACAGGAAAATGGACCTGAATAAACTTTATTAATTATCGGGGAAGATGAAAAAGGACCAATTGATATTACTATTATAAAAAAAGAAAAGAAAAAAAACATAAAGCACGTGTTTTTCAAGCGCTTTCAATGGACCCCACACCTTTCCCCACCCCATCACTTGCATGATATATATAACTAAATATATATTTTTCTTTCATTTTTTTTTTGTATATGGGGAAATGTCCCACGTTTATTATGTCTACCAGGACCACCGTGAAGAGGGAATTACCAGAAACCGGTGTCCATCGCCTTTTTTTCTGTTTTAGTCCGAGTGACGACGGGCAGCCAGGATGCAATCCTCTTTTCCTTTATGTTCATCAGACAATCATTTGAGTCGTAAGCACCTTTTTACTACAATTTCTGTCACTGCCTGTGTGGGGTACTGGTCAAATGTGGAACTGAATCGTTATGACTGTATCAGATTTTTATTTTTATTTCGAGATTTTATATTGAATTATGTATATCTTAAATAATGCGATCATTCTCCCAGTCTGTAATATATGTGTAGAAATAAGTCTGTAAATAATATTGCTATACCCATTCTCTTTTCTATCCCTGTTCACTTTTCTTGGCTTGGTGTCCCTACATAAACTATTCGTCAAAGCGTAACTATAAAGTGCTCTAGGCGTTTTGTTTCTCTGTTTTATGCCATGAAGAGAACTCTAGTGACCATGAGTTATCAGTCGAGATCAATGCAAAAGACAAAATATTGGATATCTTCATCGACTGACCAAGTCTATTTCATGTTTCCAGTCCAGCGCTTATAATTCAATGTTACTTTCTTGCGTGCTTCTGTTAATGTATACGTTTCTAAACTGAAAATACAGTATTCCATTTTGTTATAAAACTGCATTATGTGTGTCATTTCCACAAATCCTTTTCTATAGCCTACAACAACATTTAAACTCTCCAGAGGGCATGAAATAAGTTTTTTACTCGTGTTCAATATAATTCAACATGCACAATTTTTTGTACAGGAAGGTTTATTTTTGTTTATTTGTTTATTTTATTTTTTAAAGAAAATAATCATTGTGACACGTTGAACATTCGTCTTTCTTTTTGTTAGTAGTCAGTGGCTAATGTACACAATGCAAAAATTAAGTGTACACCATTAAATTGAGTAAGCATGGAGGACTCCTCCCCTGGACCAGTGTCCCATTGTAGTCAACGAAGCGGCTTTTCATTCCAAATTGAGCTAGGCAAGGAAAAAGCTACCTTTGGGCGAGTAACACTAACAGACCATATACAGAGCACTTCAGTTACACGTTTAGTTAGTTTGCTACAGACTTTTTACAGGGCACTTTAACAAACACAAACAATTTATCGACGTAAATATAGCAATAAAGGTACATGTTTATTCTATAAATGGAGAGTAACTTTAGCTACTAAACAATAAGACGTTGAAGACTCAAGTTGTCCCGCTTGTGTCTCTGAAATTAGCTGCCAAATGTAGAGGAACAGCTTGTAGATGTGATGAATAAATTAATCAAAGGCACTAATTTGTCAATGCACCGTGCTAACCTTTATTGAACAGGAGTTTAGCAATTTGTATCATTGACTAATTCTGTTTACATTAGTTAAAGACTCTTTTTTTATTCAGCGTAAACGAATTAAAAAATAATAATTATGCAGCTATTTTGCCTCTTATCATCCGTCCACCCTTTTCTCATTCCCGTCAGTCCGTTTTACGGTAGAAAACTTGGAGACTAAACGAAAGCTGTAGTTTTTTTTTTAGATCTCACAACCGTCAATGATAGCAAATAAAGCTGTGTTTACTATTTCACTCACGTTCGTTATTATGTAGGGTGCTTTGTGTATGTCTTGAAAGTCCTCTCAAGTCTAAATCTGCGCGACCATCAGGGAATATCGATCCTAATGACACTTGATTAGGCTATATAGTAAAATAAAGAAGCATTTGATTTGTATTCATAGTTGATCGCGAGAGACTACTTTTTACTTCTGAAGTTCATCTGCAGAAAACAGATATGGACAATCAATGGTCGATGGAGCTCTCCAATCACTTTACACTGATCTTTATCATTCTATCCTCTCAGACTACATTAATGTATTGGCCGATATAACCTATGTCTTAAACATGTCTAGGAAATTAGTTAAGAGACGTGCCGTTTTCTTTTAAATATGAGAATCGCTCATATTACATTATATTTATTTTTAGCTTTATATAGTCTAAGACATCGCTAAAAACGATAGTTTGACTAAAATATCTTGAATATCCTACCAATTACTTTCGCTACAAACGATGCATTTCGCAGAGTTGCAAAGCGATATGGGCCCTCAAAAAATATTTTTCTACCCATAAAAAGTTATAATTCAATTGCATTTATATATATATATATATATATATATATATATATATATATATATATATATATATATATATATATATATATATATATATATATATATATATTGTGTGTGTGATAACTGGAGCAACAATACGCTTACATTTTCATCCACTGCCCAAGCATGTGTGTATTATCCCAATGGCGAGGGTGTCAAAAAGCCAGAATAGATTTTTTTGTCCTGTTCCCATAACCTTAGACGCACAGAGACAAATGAATGCAATTGGACCGCAGACGGCAATAAGAAAAGATTGTACAGCCCTGTTTTTTCTCTGATTTCATCGGCTAACTGAACACAACTTTTCTATTCGTGTGTATTCATGCAGTTCTCAATGAGCGTCAGTTCCCTCTGACCCGGATTGAAAGCGTGGAGCCTCGGCATTGCCTGTCAGTGCAACCACTCTTGGCAAGACTGGGCCTTTCCCCTCCCGAAACAGTCCGCTTCTCACAAATAAGCACAGGACAAGGTACGTGGGGCTAGAATCCGCAACGTGAGGATATCGCGACTGTGGCAATATGCGGACAATAGTCGAACCGCTAACCTTAATTTTCACTTTTTTTTTTAAACAGTTTTTAAAAAATATATATTTATAAGCTAACAGTTATATGATTGTTACGCCATTATGGGGCTAATAATTAAATAAAAAAGTAGGCCTATTCAGTATTTTCAGATCACAGCTAAAAGTTGACACAACGTTTCCATCCTGACTTCCATCTTGACCTGCTCCTGAAGAACTGACATATTTTAAACGATTCGAACTCATCACATCTCAAATGTAATGTTATATCACTTTATTATTTAATTTTACCCAACATATTGTTGAGTCCTTTAGGTCATTTATTTTTGGTCGGCTGCTCGCGTCTTTAATTTCCCCGCTATAGGATATGGTACAAAACCTGTAATAAGGAGTAGGCCTAATAACTAAAAAGCTACTTCACGTGAGAAAATTAGGCTACTTGGCTTTGCAGAGACAGCTTTATAGACAAAAGTGCAATACCTTTCATTCTTTAGTCAATTAATAAAACATTTTAAAAAATCATAAGTCATTTAAAGGAATAGTAGGCTAGTAGGCTACAGCGAGTGTTGTTCTCGACCTAGCAGCCTGTGATGAGGCGTTCTGGCAAGCAGGATTAAAAACTGTAATTCTATTACAGAGTAATTTAGAGGTCACAAGAGGCTATGATACAGGATCAGCAGTAAGATCAGAGTGTAAGAGCCCGTTTGAAGGTTAATTCGGATGAGATCCTACTGTGGAAAATGTAGAAATATTCATATTGTTGTTTCACCACAGCAGCTAAGTATTTCCCGAATCATTCTCACATATCTGGGTGTAGAGCGTCTCTTATAACTGACGGGGCCAACACAGCTATTACGAGCACCTGCATTCACACTCTAACCCAACTTAAAACATGTAGCCAAACATCAGTAGGCCTACGTCATATGTAAATGTATATCAACTCATGTGTTTTTCAGTGGGCATCATGCTACACATTCGTTGCAGCGGAATGCAGTAGCGTAAAACATGCAGGCCTACTACATTAATCATTTTTAATCTTATATTCAAATACCATAAACTAATTTAACACAGCAGGCTAGGCTACTTCGCGTAGTGCCATCGGTATTGCACTAAAACAACAACATAAGCTTATAATAAAAACAATAATTAATGCAACCTTAACCATAATAATACATTTTCAGCTCTACCAAAAAGCTTTCTGTGATTTGATGAAGCAGGGCAGCAGCAAATAGGAGCACATAATGATAAAATCGATAGGACATATAACAAATAATAATAAAAAAAAGATATCCACAATAACAACAATAACAGAATAGGAGCTAATAATGTGAGTGTAGATTTAGCTGAGGGCAAGAGAGAAAGAGAGGATAGGAAGAGAGAGTTTTTGGTCTCATATTTTTATACATCTAAACAATACGCTCAGCTCCAAGAACCGTGCCCTGCCCCAGCTCTTCGCGCTCCCGTGCTCTACTGGCCCGCCTCGACTCTGCCTCCTCAATTAACGCCGCTCCTATTGGAGCCCCGCTGAGCGCCAGAGCTCGACCTCACAGCCTCCAATAGTCCTAACCGCCTCCTACGGCGATTCCGCTCAACAATCATGAAACCATTTAGCAATTGACTCATTCTGTAAATAATCTTTGACGCACTAACAAAGACGCTATTCGAGAGGAGCGTATTAGCATGAAAGCATTTAAACAGATGTCATGTTAGCTGCTGGTGTCTTGGTTGCACATCATTTAGATGAACTACAACTGGCGTTTTTACTCGCATTCATGCTCCAGACAGAGGATGAAAAAATAGATAGGCCTATATTCAAATCTTACTCTTTTGGAACAAAAGCTAGATAACTATGTAAGCTGCAGGACCCTTTTAAAGACATTTGCTCTGCTAAAAAGGGTTCAAATGAGACCTTCAGATAGAGCAAAGACTTATTTTACAGACTTTTATATTACACTTTAATATATTTGATCATTTATTTATATTCTTACAGAGCTTTTTTTATATATATATAATTGCTATAAAACGTGTAAAAAGTAAGTGTTTACTATGTTGTCTGAATTACTGGAGGAAAAAAGCAAAAGGTGGGTTCTACCTCAGCTTGAGACAGTGGAATGGAGTAGGCTACACGTGAAAGGTGTGCATGCAAGTGGACAGAAGCGCTAGTCGTTGATCTCGCATGCGTGGTGCGCCATCTTGTGGAGAAAGGTTCGAAGCGTCTCTGTCTTCAAACTGTGGTGGAGAACACATTTATAAAATAAAAAAAACATGGCAGGTGTCCAGTCCACACGAACATAAAACTGTGATAATAGGCCCAAATAAATGAAAAACTGCTAAATATGGTAACTTTATTTGGCAACAATTTATTTTACAGTGTCCATGTTACATGTTAGCCCATAGGCTAGATAATAAGAGTAAATTATGCATTATTACAACTGACCCTAAACCAGACCCTAACCCTATTGTAAGTACATATAGTTCATTATTATTACGCAGTATTTAAATAAGTTGAGACCGGAGTTGGTTGTATCAAATTTGACATTTTGAAATTTGTCTGCATCTTGGAGCCAGTGTGTTCAAAATGTGATAAAAAAAAAAACTCTTTATAAAAGTGACATATCTGTCATCGTTGGAGCACAAATAGAAAATGTGTGGTTTAGACTCAAACGCAAGGAGTGAACTGTTACAATTCACCCCATAGTGTGGGTTAGTTGTAACTGACCCTGGGGTGAGATGTAACATTATTATATCCACCAGGATGATATGCAACTTATGAAATAAGGACTATGACAAAAAAAATAAAAGTTCTGATGTGTGTGCATGCATGTAACAAACATGAATAAAATGAGCAAATGCCAATTTTACATCCCTTAGTTTGTCTTTTTGTTCCAAGACCTAGGCCAGGGGTCTCCAAACCTGCTCCTGGAGGGCCACCATCATGTAGAGTTCAGCTACAAACCTGAACCAACTAATCACGGTCTACTATAGGCATACTAGACACTTCCAGGCAGGTGTGCTGAGGCAAATTGGAGCTAAACTCTACAGGACAGTGACCGTCCTCCAGGACCGAGTTTAGACACCCTTGACCTAGACATACTGAGAGAAAAGGTATAAATACAACAAACAAAAAAAAATTATTTAGGGTACGCTGTAACATGCTTCAACTAAACAACTAACATAACTAACATACAAACAACTTACATGAAAAATATCTACACAAACATAGTTTTTACTTTGATAAGTTTAACTACAAAGCAGGAATTACCATAACAAAAATAAAGTAAGTAAAAAAATTCGGCAACGTTTTTCTAGTCTCAAATTAGATCTGTCTGCCACAGGGCTCTACGTTTGTCACATGTGGAATAAGGAATAAACAGAGCATGTGTGAAGTGAATGAGGTGATTTGTAACTCGTCCCTGATTGGAGAAATCGGAAATGTCGCAATTAACCCGGAATTGTAACAATTAACCAATTGGTTACAACAATCCCCGGTTTCCCCTACACTGTAACAAAGAAATCTTCAAATAAAGTGTAATCCAAAAATACCTTTGAACTTCAAATCTGTTAATTGAAATGGAGGGATAGCTCTAAAAATACAGCCTAGAAATCTAGACGCACCCTAGCGACAGCAAATTTAATCTGCCCGCAAGTGTCCTCTAGGAACTCTCAATACCCTTCTGAGCTGTATTCCTCACAATCTGGACGGGCCAATCACGTCGTGTATAGAGTCGGCGGGCGGGGCCATAATGACAGCCGAGTTGCTTTGCATGCTTCTAGTAAACAGAAACTGGCAAAGGGGTCTTTCGAATCAGCTTTGACCGCGACTCTGGAAGACTTGGAGTTAAGCTTTGAACAGAACAAAGAACGGCACTGAAGTCATTCTTAAAAAGGGAAGATGTGTTCTGAGTTTAGCCGACCGGATACGGTGAATGTTTAATCTATCAACAAGCTCTGTTTCACCTTCGTTGCTCTGGTTGGTTGAAGCGCTATCCTATCGCGTGCAGAGGGAGTTTGAAAGACAACAGTTTATCCCGCCCCTCGGATTGAGCCCTGTCAATGGGGAGTTTCCAGACCAAACATCTTGATGTGGGTCTGGCTTGTCATGCTACTAAAAATACATCTCTAAAAACCCCTCTTTTGTTGTTGTTGCAGTTAAGATGTTCTCTCCACTTCATGCCCACGCTGGGAGATGATGCTGAACAAGCACAGTGTGAACACATTAATAATGAATTATATGTAAGTCGAATGATGTTTGAACACTGAACTGGATTTCCATTTGTGCTAGAGTTACACAGAGTTAGATGGCTTGGAATGTAATGGAATCCCTTGTTAATTTTTCACCGCTGATACCCGGACTTTCTAAGGACCGAATATAAAAATCGAACGGGCTTCGCTGGAGCGCAGCCTTTCTTAGTTAAGCTACAGGGTAAGTGCCCGAGTTTTTTAAAAAAGTTGAACCATTATAATAATGGACAGTGAAACACACTCTTACAGGACCATTTCTTGGATTCCCGGCAGGGCTTTAAAAGATCGCATAGCATTGTCTCCGTTTGCAACCTTTCAATGTTCAGTGACACTATTTAAAAAGTTATTTAAAGGGGCTAGTTCATCCAAAAATGAAAAGTCTGTCATAATTTTCTCACTGTCAATTTGTTCCAACCCTGTATGAATTTCTTTATTCTGCTGAACAAAAAAGAAGATTTTTTGAAGAATGTTGGTAACCCCATCAACTTCCATAGTCATTTTTCATAGTCAATGGGGACTATCACCTGTTTGGTTACTGACATTCTTCAAAATATCTCCTTTTGTGTATGAAGAAATTCATATAGGTTTGGAACAACTTGAGTGTGAAAATGTTTCATTTTTGGATGAGATATCCCTTTAAAAGAAGAAAGAAAAACAGGCAGCTGTACCATTAATAGAGTTATGCATCAGTCATTTGTATTCTTGAGATCGCCTTCATATTGTATACTGTAAAAAAGTCAAAGTTTATATTGAAAAAAAAAAATTCCTGACCCTTTTTCCTAACCTCTGTGATTCGCTGGCATGCTATCAGCTTTTGGGACAAATCCTGACTAATGGTGATCCATTCTCGCTTTATAAGTGCTTGGAGTTAATCACAATTTAAGGGTTTCTGCCTTTTGAGGACTGACCACAGGTTCTCTATGGGATTAAGCTCCTGGTAGTGGCCACAGATCCAAAATTTCAATGCAAGGATCTCTGAGCCACTTCATTATTACTATAGCCTTACGACATGGTGTTCCATCATGCTGGTAAACGCACAATTCATCACCAAATTGTTCCTGGATCATTGGGAGAAGTAGCTCTTGCAGGATGTTTTGATACCAATCTTATGTTTTTGGGCAGAAGTGTTAGACAGCCCACTCCCTTGGATGAAAAGCAACCCCACTTATGGATGGTCCCAGGATGTTTCACTATTGGCACGAAACAGGTCTCATGGGAGCGTTTACCTTTTTTACTACGGACAATCGATTTTCCAGATGTCCCAAGGAGTCGAAAGAACGCTTCATCAAAACAACTTTTGCACCAGTCTTCTGCTGTCCAATCCTACTGAATTTCAGTCTGTCCACAAATCTTCGCCTCTCACACCCACCTGCCGCCAGTATTGAACCAGCTCTGCACTGGTGGTGACACGATTTGGCACTTGATGGGCACTCTGAGACACCCTAAAGCCTTATTCACTGCAGTTGAACGTCTCTACTTGATGTTCTTGATGATCAGGTGACACCTGATTACCCCCTGCCAGATTATTATTATTGGTAGGTTTAGGAGAATGAGAGGGGGAGGGGTTAGGATTAAGGGTGGGGTTAGGATTAGGCAATCAGGTAGCGACGTCAATGAGGGGGTAATAATCGGGCAGGGGGTTGAAATTTGAAAACAACATGTGTAAATATTTATTTTAGGTGCAATATTCTTTGCAGCATTTTCCTTGCATGTCAGGCCATTTTGATGTAAAGCGACAATGGCTGCTTTTGTTTCTTTGGAGGTTACCATTGCTAAAACAAGAACATAATGATTGGATGCATTATATTATCTCCTCTTTTATAGCAATCAGTCTGCTCTTATAATCCAATCAGAATGATAGTGCGTTTGATTGTATGTGACTACTTGTTCACAATTCCTGGATGACCCGACTGTCCCGTATTTCAGATCTACTTTTAGTGTCCCGGCTTATTATGAAAAAAAATCATGCTTTGTCCCGTATTTCTTGTTTCCTAAATTGTATTAGGTGATCATATGCAGTCTTCCGTCATGCGAGAATAGCCTAATCAGAGGTAGCTAATTATAGTATATTAGTAGTATAATAATAGTAATATTATCACTACTATTATATAATAATAGAATATTTTGTAGTTAAAAATGATGCCATCTAATCACAATTGGTTATCCATTAACTTGTCAGTGAAGGTGGGATAATAGAGAGCATATCATCTAAAAACAATGTTAATCAACCCCCAGCAAACTTTGCAGAACACAAAATGTATGTCAGTGCCATAACTTTTGGCCATGGCTGTACAATACATCAGGTCAGATCACTTTCAGTTAATCACTTAGGCCACCTTATAGCCAAACGTGCGAATAAAAACCAGGATTTTTTTATACTGATTTGCTAAGAAATCCACATCAAACTAAGTAGTGAGTCTGTAAAGATTATGCTTTGTGTTATAATAAGCCTATTATGCTATTATACATGTAAATGCTCATAACCCCTTATAAATAAGGTTTTGAATCGAAAGTTTTAAACACCTAGATAAATTAGAATGGTACTTCTATTCTAATAATGTATATGATTATTCATACTTGATATAGTCATGCTATAATATTCTTGTGTTTAGACTCAAATTAAAAATCCACTCATGTTATTCATCAGTAACGTGAATAAAACAGTGCATCCTTTTCTTTTCTTTTTCTGTCTCGTTGCAATGCTAAAGGGTGGCCCTTTATCTTGGGTATGTGGGTTTGAATGAGAGAGCCTCTGTTAGCGTCCCTGCTCTAGAACAGGGGTGCCCAAGACCAAAATTACGAATTTTGTTACAACCCTGCTTACTCACTCACTCACTCACTCACTCACTCACTCACTCACTCACTCACTTTCCTTTGCACACAAGTACACACACACACGCACACACACACACATACGCACACACAATGGAGTGGACAGCTGCGAGGTGGAACCTGCACTTTATCCAATCTAAGTAATAAATGATAAAGTGCAAGACACATCCGAATCCTATGAACGTGTCACATCCTGTCTACTGCGATACCTTCATCTGATTGATTTTTGAAGGCAGCATGGATCTATCCCTCACTACCTTTTGCTTTAACCCTAATCAAACAGACCCAAACAAGCTAATAAAGGTCTTCAGGATTACTAGAAAGTAACAGGAAGATGAATTATAAATACAGTGACACCAACAACAAGTGGGACACAATCATGAAGTGGAACGAAATGTATTGGATATTTCAAACTTTTTTAACAAATCAAAAACTGAAAAAATTGGGCGTGCAAAATTATTCGGCCCCCTTAAGTTTATACTTTGTAGTGCCACCTTTTGCTGAGTGCATCTTCTCCCATACACCCTAATAATTGTTTCAGGTGAGAACCACCTGAATGTTTCACAATCTTTTAATAAAAAAAAATTAAAAATAAATGAATGAATGAATAAAAGTAGACAAATTACCAAACTGTATTTATCCTATTATTTACTTTTATTTGTCTTTATTTAATTTCTTACTATTTATTTTTTTAAAGCCTAGTATGCAAAATTTCAGTGTTAGGTTTTTAAAAAAGCACTCTGTGTAAGCTTTCATAATAATATAGTCATCATATCAGTCATATACTTAATATTGCTTTTATATATTTATACCGCATGTTATAGTCTAAAAAGCATATTTAAACTATAAATTGGCAGACCCCTTGCAGTACTGCCGCTCACTCTCTAGGTGTCGCGAACACTCTGTTAAAACCCCTGAGTCATATTGCTTTCCAGGTCTCCCTGAGAATCATTAAAGGTATAGTTCACCCAAAACTGAATATTCTGTCATTAACTCGCCCTCAATCACACCTATATGAATTTCTTTATTCTGCTGAACACAAATTAAGTTCTTGTGAAGAATGTCAGTAACATAACAGCCCTATATATAATATATAATATATATATATATATATATATATATATATATATATATATATATATATATATATATATATATATATATATATATATATATATATATATATATATATATATTTCATTCAACTCATTGTCATGCTCAAGAAAACAATTTGAAATGATTCGAGCTTTGTGACATGGTGCATTATCCTGCTGGAAGTAGCCACCAGAGGATGGGTACATGGTGGTCATAAAAGGATGGACATGGTCAGAAACAATGCTCAGGTAGGCCGTGTCATTTAAACGATGCCCAATTGGCACTAAAGGGCCTAAAGTGTGCCAAGAAAACATCCCCCACACCATTACACCACCACCAGCAGCCTGCACGGTGGTAAAAAGGCATGATGGATCCATGTTCTCATTCTGTTTACACCAAATTCTGACTCTACCATCTGATTGTCTCAACAGAAATTGAGACTCGTCCGACCAGGCAACATTTTTCCGGTCTTCAACTGTCCAGTTTTGGTGAGTTTTGGCAAATTGTAGCCTCTTTTTCCTATTTGTAGCGGAGATGAGAGGTACCCAGTGGGGTCTTCTGCTGTTGTAGCCCATCCGCCTCAAGGTTGTGCGTGTTGTGGCTTCACAAATGCTTTGCTGTATACCTCGATTGTAACGAGTGGTTATTTCAGTCAAAGTTGCTCTTCTATCAGCTTGAATCAGCCGACCTCTAGCATCAACAAGGCATTTTCACCCACAGGACTACCACATACTGGATGTTTTTCCACACCATTCTTTGTAAACCGTAGAAATGGTTGTGTGTGAAAATCCCAGTAAATGAATCCCAGTAAAATTTAACAGGTGTTCCTAATAATCCTTTAGGGGAGTGTATATAGGCCTACACAGCTCTGGAAAAAATTGAGACCACTTAACAGGTGTGATTGAGGGCGAGTGTGTGATTTTATTTTTTTATTAAGAAATAAATACATTTAAAAAAATAAAAAATAATATATATATATATATATTTTTTTTAATGTATTTATTTCTTAATAAAAAAATAAAATAATAATGTATAATAATGTATATATATATATATATATATATATATATATATATATATATATATATATATATATATATATATATGTATATATATATATATATATATGTATATATATATATATATATATGTATATATATATATATGTATATGTATATATATATATATATATATATATATATATATACACACATTTATTTCAATGGCCATCAATTGTTTGTTACCAATATTTTTTCAAAATTTTATGTTCAGCAGAAGAACGAAATCCATACAGGTTTGGTACAACTTGAGAGAGAGTAAATGTGACGGCATTTTCCTTTTGGGGTGAACTTCCCCCTTAAAGGGGTGGCTCCGTGTTTTTTTCTAGACTTGGTTGTGTGTTATGGGGAGCAGTATAACATGTCTTAATACTTCTTTTTTTTAAACGCTGTATTTTTCTTATATTTGAACTTAATTCCACACCGCTGTCTTCCCATGTCCTTTGAATGGCTCGTTTGCTTCCTGCTTCTATGAAGCCCATCCCTCTAAAAAACTCAATGGTCTTAGATTGGTTAGATGGCCAAATGTAGTTTCATGTATTTTTATTGGCTGAAGTGCCAAGCACAGGTTGTCTGGAAACGCCACACCCCTTACCATGGCAGTGACTAACAAGGGGGTTTAGGATGTCACCAACCCGGAAGAAGCTTGTTGTCCAAACCGGCCGTTTTTGTATAAGCAATAAACCGCTATAACTTTAAAAGACAATATCGCCGTTTGGATTGAACTTTCAGCGCTGTAACTTTGCAGATACTAAAAGGTGAAAAAGTGAAATCGCATGCAACCACCCCTTTAAAGAGATAGTTCACCCGAAAGGAAAATGTTAAAATGTTAAAAAAGATTAAATTGTGATGAACAATAAAATCGGATTCAGTCAATGTTACAAATTCTACAGTGTTACTGACAATACTTATGACAGAAAAGTCGACAATAAATTACAAAATATGTGGCATACATATGGCATCTCTGAATGAATCTGCTCAGACAAAACAGTAGGAGGAAGAGTGGCATATCTTTATGGCAAAAGCCCTTGAGCTAGAAGGAAAGAAGCTATAGCCTAACTGTTGAAAGAGATACAGAAAGGCTATGAAGGTGCAAAGGGCCACGGGTTCCTTAAGCAATGACAAGTCTATCTCATTAAAGAGTCAAGATCATGATGATGATGATGATGATGATGAAAGTGTGATTTGTGTCCGCTTTTTATTAAACCTTGTTTGTTGCTTTGTAGATTTACAAATCTCTCAAATCAATTTCTAATTAAAAAATATCTATTCTTTATTTTGTTTTTGTTTTTATATTTATACTTAATATATCTATATGTATATAATATTACACATAAACTATACATAATTATTCGGTGTGATTAAGGTCTATCAATTGACCTTATCTCCAATAAGAGCAGATTGACTGTATCACTTTTTATTGAGCATGTAGCAACTCATATTGTGATAACTGTGCATAACATAAAACTGCAAAGAGTGTAATAAGCATTACATTATTATTATAATGTTCATAATGTAAAAATTCTCAAAATGTAATAAAATCTTGGGTTCATGATGTAATAAAATGTTTACATTACAAGAAATTATTAAATTATAAACTCACCAAAAACGTTTTCATTATTGTAAGATTTTAAAGCATAAATATAAGTATTCCCTTACAGTACATTTTTAAAAACCTAAAGCAGTTTACAAAATGCTAAATTTATAGTATTAGTATTAGTATTATTATTAAAATTATTATGATATGTTTATTAAACAAAACATTGGTTTTCTTTTTTAGTCAATTTTAAAAATACTAATGTTTTGTTTAATAATAATAATAATAATAATAATAATAATAATAATAATAATAATAATAATAATAATAATAATAATAATAATAATAGCATGGATATTTAAAGCTGTTACTTTTTTAATGTACTGTAAGGGAATACTAATATTTTGTTACTAATATTTTGTTAAAGCTATTACAATAATGAAAATATGACATGTTTACCTTCCCATTTCCCTCACTTTTGCTGGCACATTGTGGTAGAATAATCATTTTACAAACTACATATATATATATATAACAAGCCTAAAACAGGGTTTTAGTCAAACAGTCTCTCTGCAACTACTCGTTCGTTCACTAGATGGCGTCGATGACTATTGCGAGCACTACAATAAAATTTGCACTAAGAGTTGTACAGATTTGTTTCATTCATGCTCTCGCACATTCGCTATTATTTTCGATGTTTAGGTTGTAGCAAAGCAACACACACACACACACACACACACACACACACACACACACACACACACACACACACACACACACACACACACACACACACACACACACACACTATACCGTTACAGAAAACATTCTGCATTTTTACAAATTATGTTTTTAACTTTATTCATTGTTATAAAAGTGTGTGTGTGTATTACAACACACACACACACACACACACACACACACACACACACACACACACACACACACACACACACACACACACACACACACACACACACACACACACACACACACACACACACACACACACACACACACTATACCGTTACAGAAAACATTCTGCATTTTTACAAATTATGTTTTTAACTTTATTTATTGTTATAAAAGTGTGTGTGTGTATTACAACACACACACACACACACACACACACACACACACACACACACACACACACACACACACACACACACACACACACGTTTGTTTTTGTGACATATGGGAGCATTCCATAGGCGTAATGGTTTTATACAGTACAAACCGTATTTTCTATCCCCTTACACTAACCCTGCCCCTAAACCTACCCATCACAGAAAACATTCTGCATTTTTACTTTCTAAAAAAACTCATCCTGTATGATTTATAAGCATTTAGAAAATAATTATAGGCCTACCCATGTCATTATACACATTTGTGCCCTAATATGTCACACAAACACACACACACACACACACACACACATACACGCAAACGCACGCACACACACACACACAGGCCTATCTTTCCAATGCGTCCAATGCGTCTTGTCATGATTCTGGAACAACCTGCTTGAAACCGTCTATTCAGTTATTCAGTCAAACTTACCAGCGACCAGGTCATAGGCGGAGTTTTAGAATTTATATTATTATAAATAATAATAATAATAATAATAATAATAATAATAATAATAATAATAATAAATTAGTTGAATAAAAGAATCAAAGGGATTTAAGGGAATAAATAAAAATAGTAAAATAACGTATATAGGTCTGATGAGTGTAATGAATTGTGCTTAGTTTTGCTGCAAGTTTAGCTAAAATTGTGTTCAGCCTCCGAACTAGGCTATAGGCTAGGCTTCTTAACGAACATAGGCTATTCCTATGGATAAAAGTAACAGTAGCCTGAACGTTGTGAGGGAAAATAACACCAATGCAATATGTGGACAAAACGCAACTATTTGATGTCCCAAAGAAGTGAAGATGGGCACAAGACAATTTACACGACGCCCCGCGACCAGATTTACATACCTGACCAGGAATGTGTCATTTGTTATCATAACGAAACCTACATCTGTAAAGAAAAGTTATGCTTGGGCAGTGGATGAAAATGTAAGCGTATAGTTGCTCCAGTTATCATATATATATATATATATATATATATATATATATATATATATATATATATATATATATATATATATATATATATATATATATAATTCTATATATATATATATATATAATTCTATATATATGGAATTATGGAATTTAATAATGTTAACTAGTCAGACCGCCTGTTAACGTCAAACAATAAGTATATTCGATTTTATTTTAATTAGAAATCTACTGACATCTAAATTCCATGTAATGTAATGTTAACTAACATTTTTTTTTTTAGAAATATACAAATATTTATATAAAACATTTAAGCGAGGTGAATCTAAGAGCTACAAAAATGCTTAATCATAAAAATTGTCATAATCATAATATTATTTTCCCGATCATTTTTATTGGTATAGTATAGTAGGCCTATATAGTATAGTTTTTTATAAAGTATTTATTTGTATCATTCACGTAGCCTAGCCTACATGCCTGTTCATTCATTAATGTCAAGACCTGGGTCATGAATAGGCCTATCCAGTTCTGGTTTTCAGGTTATAGCAACAATCCCAAAATATAAATATTTTGCCGAATTATATAAACAATGATAATATAAACAAATACATCTTTTAAGTAGGTGTAGCGATTTTTTTTTTTTTGTCTTTCCGAGTTCTACTTGATTTACTGTCTTGATTCAAACTCTAAACAATGACATCTAGTAGGCTATTAAAAATAGCTTACATGAAAAAATAAATGGAAAAAAGTGTTATTTAATATCATAAATAAGTCGTGTTTCAGTCTTTCAACTTTGAAGCCAGGTATATCTTCAGTATAGGCCAACATATGCATATAGTAGGCTATACATAATTTTGACCAATATGCATGATTTATGAATGTGTTAATGAAGCAACAATTTTAAAGTGTTATGTAACAAGACGTGTTTTCATTCTTATTCATCTATATAGCACAGCTTTCCACGAGACCGGAATATTTTGTCAGAACAAGCCTAAAAAAAATCAACGTAACAAAACTGTTGCATTTGAGAGCAAACAGACCTCAAAGAAAGAAAGAAAGAAAGAAAGAAAGAAAGAAAGAAAGAAAGAAAGAAAGAAAGAAAGAAAGAAAGAAAGAAAGGCAAAGAGAGAGGTAGAATGAAGTAGACTGGTGATGGAATGCAACTAACGCAAAATTGCAAGACTGTTAAACGTCATCTCCTCATAAACAAGCTTTCCAGCATTAACTCAGCGTATAAGATTGCATTTATAGCGTATTAGCCTCACTACCAAGAGAGCTTTTCTTTACATCTTATGCCCGAATTTTTTACAACTTGTCCGCCTCTCTTAAAGTATACAACACAAATGCAGCGTTATTCACTTGTTGATTTCTAAAGAGGACATGTCGAACATTAGCATATTGCAGGCTTCTATTCTCTGGGGATACAAACCTTGTTTTGCTTTTTAAATGCTATACTGAAAAAAACTTGGTGTCTCGTATGGGCTATTTAAAATATCTTATGAAAGAAAAGAAATAGCCTAGATGATAGTTGATAAAATAGAAGATAATTGACTGTTGAAAACGAATATGATCCCGCATACATTAACGCAATAAAGTACCAGATCAAATACTGTTAACATGAACGTTTATGAGATTAAAATAACTAACATTTACATTTATGCATTTAGACGCTTTTACCAGAGTAATTTGTACCCTAACCCTGCAGGAAAGATTCGACAGTGAAGCGATAGCCTGTGAATCACATCAGCTCTTTTTGGATGAGTGTGAACAGATTTCCTTACAACTGTTTGGTTAGGCCTATATTACGTATTGCGCACTTATAGACCCTCGAAGAACTGGTTCATGTTAATATCATGATTGATATTATATCATACTGGATGTTGATTAGTTCGTGTTACGACATTTTTAATAAAATAAGTTTCCTGAATTCATTTTTTGCTAAACATTTTGATGTTGTGAAAGTATAAAGTAGGCTACTGAACCTGTTACACTGTAAGATCATTTGGATTCCCATTCACTTCTATGAAGAAGATTAATATTTCACGAAATTACATTCACAAAACAGTTGAATGGATCAATACTAAATATTTCAATGATAAATTATATTAATAATAAAAGCAAGAAAATCCACAATAAAAGTTGCTCTATATCTCACAATTTAGTCGGTGGCCTAGGAATAAAAGCGTTCAAATGTGCTGAGAAGTAATATTCTGGGTATGTTGTAGCCTATACTCGGTATAGCGTGACAAGCATTGGTCAGATTTGACTTTATATTTTAACATCAATATTAACATCATTGCATTTTCTGTTATAACCTCAAAAAAGTATAACTTCCAAAAGCTTAATTTTAAACTTGAATCAAGATTACAATGTAGGCTACACATATTTAGAAGTTAACTTTCGGTATCACCACGTGACCAATGTCACAGTAAACAGCGTCACACGATAAAATCTGGACACCTGCTCAACAAAACCATTGCAAAGTACAATAAAACCATTCAAACATTTTATTTGCTCGGTAAATGCATCTTATTTTATTGTTAATATGAATGAAACTATGATGAGTTTGGAGTTTATTTTTTATTGATCCCAAAGGTTACATGCAGTCGCTTTCCAAAAGTAAAATACAAATGAAAATGAAGAGATGCCTCATAGTTGTTTGAAATACCGTGTTGGTATTAAAACATTGCATTAAAACAAATCCCATTAAAATGAAACGATGGCCTTTAAAATTAAAATAAAAAATGTAAACAAACGGAATATGCGACTGACGATTCCTGGCTGGGTCAATTGCAATCTAAATTAATAACGATATCAAATAATGTTGATATCAACCATTAAGACGTTTTTAGCATGTTTATTAACAATAGATCGTGGCATTACATTCTAGAAAAATACCTCTATCAAGGCCCTCCATATCAGCTTTGCAAGTAGGCCATCCGACAAACATCCACAACTCTCTTTGTCCATTCCATGTCTCATTTGTTTTTGTTTTATACGTGCCTGGAGATGTTTACGCTAAACGTTCGCGCACAAGCGTCCTTTTCAAAGGGTCCCCATGTTTAAGAGCCAAGGTCGACCAAGTTTGATGACATAGGGTTCAGTATAGTGTCGTGTAATGAATGGTGGTGATGCACGGAATCAGCACTAGGCACTGGGATGGCGCTGGGACCAGGTGGAGGTGCGAGGCCGTGTAGGGACTGAAGTCCGGCGTTTGACGTGAGGAGCAAGGCCGGGCTCGACGAGGTGTGATCTGGGGTCCCAGACGGCGTTTTGTCGTCGTCCGAGCTTCCTAAAATAGTCTTATTTCCATTCATGGAAGACGTCAATGGGTTGTGACTGTTTGTGTTCGAGTTCTCAGTATTCTCCCTGTAAAAAATGAAAATGTACATTTAGGGTTAGGGTTAGAGCTAGATCCGAAAAGTTTAGTATTTAAAACAATAGGCTATAATTAACATTTATGCCTGACATTGCAGGAGCAACTAATTAACTATAGGCTATTAAAAAAAACAAATAACACATTTTCTTATAATAATAATAATAATAATAATAATAATATAGTGTCATAATTATTCTTAAATTCATAGGAATAATTAAAAAACAACTATTAATATTAGGCTATTATAAGTTGAAGACAGCGGATTGGTTATGAAATATTATATTAGAAATACTTTGTTAGTAAAAGCTTATTAAAATTAAGAACATTTAGAAACATTAAAAAAAAAATGCCCATGAATCACGGAAGAAAATACAGAATATACTCATTGACAGTCTGTGTCAATAATTTATTCTAATTCGTGTCTATATTAATAATTTACCATCAAAACGTTCAAGCATATTAGCGAGCTATAGGAAAACGTGATTTCCAGGCCCTAATCATTTATTAATATCGTCTAGGCTGCGATCAGTGTCTGCTACTGATTTATCTAATTCTCAATCACAACATGTCAAGTAAAGGTTCTTTCATAAAGTATTAATTAAGGATAAAGTAGCCTATCGGGAAACGTACGAGCTATTTTAATGGTTTAAGCTGTGGTTTCAACTTGACTACCTCGCCTGCGGGTGAAACAAGACACCCGTTTAGAAAGAGTATGCGACTGCACACATTCTAAGCAAGAATACGTCTTAAAAATAACTCTTAAAATTCGAAAAACAGCCCCATTAATTAACATTGGCCTATTTCCCCAAAAGTTAGATTGCACCATAGTACGCTACGTTTTTTCTTTCTTTCTCCTTTTTAGAAAAGGACAAAATAGGTCGTTTAAGAAAAGTAGGCCTGTAGTTAAAAAAGGTAGGATATTAATGCATAACTTTATATAAAGTAGCAATAACAGAACTAGAGAACGGATGGCATTTGTAGTGACTATCCATCTATCTAGGGGAATTTTCTTTTATGCAAGTAGGCTACTCGCCGCTGGCTTAATTACACGGCATGAATGAAAGCATTCCATGTAAAGAATCATTTCTAATTCCGTTTCAACACATATGCCTACTTATAATAAACAGTTATTTGGCCACAGACTCGTACCTTTCTTTAGCCTCCGCTGCTCGGTCGCGTTGACGTCTGTTTTTAAACCAGTTACTGACTTGTGTTGTCGTTAGCCCCGTCGCCTCTGCTAGTTCCCTCTTCTCCCGCGGGGAAGGGTATGGGTTATGGGTGTACCATTCCCGCAGCACGCTCCTGCTCTTTTCTTTAAAGCAGTAACTTGTCTCCTCGCCGTCCCAAATGGAGCGGGGTAGCGGAAACTTTCTTCGGACGCGGTATTTCCCAACAGCCCCAAGAGGGCGGCCCCGGAGCTTCTCAGCCTCGATATAATGCGCTTTGAGCCACAACTGCTGCAACTTCGGATGGTTGTGTGGGGAGAACTGGTGGCTCTCGAGAATCTTATAAAGCTCTCTGAAATTTCCCCTGTGAAAAGCGACCACAGCTTTTGCTTTGAGCACACTCTCGTTCTTGTGGAGATGTTCGCAAGCCGGCAGAGACCACAAAAAGCGCCCGAGACGTTCAATGTTTCCACCCTGCTGAAGGACCTCGCAGACGCACGCTACTTGCTCTTGCGTAAAGCCGAATGTTGGAAGCATAGACATGGTTTGTCACGAATAAACGTCCGCTTTTTGTACTTATGTCTGTTTGACCGATGACAGCGACAGTTCTTCAACAGATTTAAAGTAAACCCCTGGGAGGCAAAAATTTAGGACGACTTCTTAAGTAGACGAAATCAAATCCCACTCCTGGCGAAGACAGGCACAAAACTTTAGATCCGTTCAAGCAAGCATAATACACCGTATATCCATCTAAAGCACACGAGAGAAAGTTCCTCCTGCGCGAGTCTCTCGCCACCTCTTCTATGTCGTTTCAGCATAACGCACTCCCGAAGAAGGACCTCGCTCTCTTGTTTTAATAATATTATTCTAAGCTGGCAAGAAAAGCGATTATGTGAACTGTGATTGGTTGGTTATCTGACCCGGGGATGATGAGGATAAGACAATAGTTTTAGTCAAATTATTTGCCATGGTTACGCTGTCATTCAAGGTAACCTGATATGCTTTGAGGTGGCTCCTTGGGCTGGCTGACTGATTATTCCCTTCATTTAAAGCCCGCCCACCGACATCGAAATATAGCCTCGAATTTGCCTGTATATTACACTTTTTCCCCGGGGTTTGACAGACACTTCTAGCAACCAAAGAGCGCTGGTCTGTGGGGTAGTGAGGTAGCAGCAGTCGAGAGGAGAGCGCCAGAGCAGGATTGCGCTCCAGACGCTCTCCAAACCAAAGACCCGGAGTCCATAAGTGAGTGACCATAAGCAGACAACCCACCATGCCTATGCAAACCTTTCACTTTGTAACTTGTCGATCACACCAAAACTTTCTCAACGTTTGGGGAACTCTCAGAAACCATACACAATGTTTCCTTAATCACTTTACAGTACGTTATTATTACTGCTATCAAAAGTAATCAAAGAAAATCACAATATGACAATCGTGTTTTTGCAAGCACGTACGGCCTACATTTATCTAGCCTATTTTCCTTCTGTTCAATTCAGTAGCTATTTTAATCGGACCACTTGTCCTCTGTTATGCATTATTTAGCAGTTGTTGAGGATAAACAAGGGGGTATGTTTCTCCATGCATGTGCACACGCGTGGATGCCAGGCATTATGGACTAGAGTGGAACATGGTTGGAGGGCGTTTTAAGAATAGAGCGGGTTTCAAGGATACACGTTAGAATGAACAACGATTTGGTTGGTATCACAGGGATAGGAAACACTGCGAGGGACGTTTGTGCCGGTAAGACAACTCAGATTCATTGAAAATGCTGTTGACTAAAGTTCATCCGATTGTCATGTGTAGTATATTTATATTTATTATGAACCAAGGCTATAGAACATTGTTTTTCTTAAACCATATCTAGCGAAAGTACAGCTCCGAGAGGCGCATCTTTTAATGATGCCTGTTACGCACACCATATCATCATTCACTGTCTGTGGACTGAACTTTAACTCACCGTGTACCGTGGCATAGAAACTAAGTTCTGCTTTCATCACGAACACTCCGACGAGAACTCAATGATACTTGAGCCCACAAGAAAGGTTAGCAAAATCACATATTACATGAAATAAAAAGCTGACACTGTTGAGACATGTTATAAGGTAGAGAGAAAATTGTCTTTGCAGTTTTATGCACTGGTGCAGCGAAGGCCTGTGATGTGGCTTGTTAGTGAAAAGACTTCAGAACTCGCATAGCAAATTATTCACAACACGTCAAAGCATGTCAAATTCTCTGGGGTTAATATCGTGGAAAGATTACAATGCTAAAATTCCCATTCACCCTTTTAACAAGCAATTTTGCGTAATACAGTCGCAAGCGGTTCTAGATATCTACTGCACGCTCGATGCAAGTTCTGACCAATAAATTACTAAATAATTACACAAGCTAATCAATGTTTCTAACGCATTTTATGAGCTGATGAATCAATAAATCTAGCTACTTAATTCAACAGTTTACATATTTTTAACAACAACAATTGTTATTATTTCTACACAAAATTTAATTAGGTATACAATTAACTAAAGCAGAACAATCCTAAAATCAGAATATCACACCTAGAATTATGTTGAATTTTACGCAATCAGTGTAAATAACTGTTGTTGGTCTTGTTGTGATAAGTAAATACATAAAAAGCAAAGCTATTAATACCAACCTCGGAGAGACAGCCACTGACCTTGGAACTAGGAACTATTGGATATTGGATATTAATGTATGGCATCTATAAGTTGCACTTTGCTACGAGTAAACATTTATTGTGTTACTTTGATCTCCATACTTGATATTCTACGTGGATCATTCCCTGGATACTGAAACTCTGATTTGCAGGTTTGTTGAAGACATGCATGTAGGACTATTGCACCAATTGATGCTGATTTACATAAAACGATAATCTATAAAACACAGTTATGGCTAAAGCCTATTGGGTGATAGTGACAAAAATTTGTCCATTTGCGACATGTGATGAAATTAACAGTACAGTGAAGCAATGGAAACACATTGAATGGATTTTGGATGCCTTCTCTGTGTCTCTGTGTGTGTGTGTGTGTGTGTGGGGGGGGGGGGGGGGGTTTATGTCAGCGACAGGCCAAAATCAAGGTACTCGTCTCGCCTTGACACTGTTTGTAAACGGCTTGTTTCCACGGATAATTTTGATCAGAACTTCGAAGGACCTGCGCTGCTCGTCTGCATGGTGATTATTACAATGCTGATGAATGGGGATCGCGTTTCGTCTAATAGCCGCCCCCTGTTTTGACAACCTCCCACAGCTAACCGGAGAGCGCGCAGCCGCGACCTCCACTAATTGGACTGATTATTGCAAGATGTTTTTTCCTCTCTGGAAAGCGCAGGGTGGCGGCAGTGCGCGGCTGCTCCGTGGCTTGCACCACAAGACCTGATGAGCTACATTCTTTCAGACATGTCATGTTAAGCGGGAATAGAAAGAATTAAACCCAGACGTGTGGTGTCAATGTGCGGTTCAGTGGAAGAAAAACAAGACACCCATCGTAATTAAACATTGATATCTATTAACGTTTCAGCGCGAATAGATAACTAAATTGCATTTAATAATACCATATAATAATAATAATAATAATAATAATAACAACAACAGCAAACACCTAGTCGATATAAGTGTGCATAATGCTATCAATCATGATACAGGAAGCCCTGTAACACTAACCTCTAATCAAACTTTTTTTTATTTTATACTTCTAATCAAAACTAGGCCTATTTGATACAATAGTAAAAATGAGTAAAACACGTGCATACACAATGTCTGTTATGTTTTAAGAATTGTATGCATTTGTTATATATCTGAGCCTTTTTTAAATGAGTAAATAAGTATTATAATTAATACGTTTTCTGAGTTTACCCTTTTAAATTATAATAGGCTACGTAAGATGTTAGGTTGTGTGTATGGAACATACTTCTTTTGAACTTGCATTTGATGACCACGATGCATTAATGCACAAAAAAAAGTTTGCGTAACTATATCGGTACAGCAGTTTTCTTGCCATTAATAACTTTTGAAATCTAGCAGCCTATATTTATGAACAAACTCTAAAAGTTTGTTGATAAATATAGGCTACTAGATTTCAAAAGTGGATAAAGATTGGTATTTTATATCCAAGTTTGAGACATAGCCCAAAACATAAATGTTACAACACACACCTCCAATGAAACATATTATAATTCACAATTAATGTACACTTGACTCGGTAACGAAATGTATTAGATGCGATGCTTGTGTATTGTAAGCCGAAGAGCCCCTATATAAAAACGACGATGCTGCTCTTTATGCAACAAGTGCGCTTCTTCAAATGTTGCGGCTTATTGGGGATGTATGCAACACATTTGACCCTTTTCTGACTGTTCCCGTAGCCTACACTTGACTAGCGTTTGTCTTTGTCTCTGGAACTATTCGAGATGTGTCTGTTTATTGGTGTAGAACTTATTGTGACGTGCCCGACTGGCTGTGTTTCCACAGGAGACTGTCGCGCGTGACATGTGCTTGTCTCTCGGATTAGTTTGAAACGCCAGATGCGCCGGTACGCTCAACTCAAAAATGCAGAGATACAAAAGGAAAGATTAGCTCAAAATAATATCAAAGTTAATTCGTTATGAAAATACCAGTGATGATGCATGATAGCAATAATGAGCCAATACTAATTATTTTTAATAATAAAGGGCATACAAGTTTGTAATAATTAAATTAAAGTCCACTGAATGCAAAATTATAATTGCATACAAGTGAAATAAATGTCAATGCGGGGCTAATCTTTAGATGACAACAACAAAAAATGTCAAACCAGGTAAATTCAATACAGTAGTAGGAACTATACGCATTTGAGAAAGAATCGAAAATTAAGAATGACCCTTTAGTCTATAATTTGTCATTTATAGTCTTATAAAGATGAATTGCAGACAATTAATATAAAAGCGTTTAAGGAATCTCACTACTTGGATCATGTTTGTGCAAAAATAAAACAATTCTGAAGCTTTTTTTAATGATGTGGTATGAAGTATGATAGTTTTAGGTCCATATGGACCAATCAGAAAGTTGTGCAGACACATTCTATGATTTACCATGTATTACATGACTGAATTTATATGTAAAAAAGCATGTTTTTATAATGTTAGATATTTTTCCAAATGCATCTAATCCAATCATGGCTTGTGCTTGATGAAATTACCCAGACATGGCATTTTAAAAGCAATCATGTATCAATTTCTGTAACTATAATAAAGGTTTTTTGTTTGTTTGACTGTTTAGGATAAAAACTGCTGTATTTGTAAAAGGCAATATGAAATTATATTGTAAAGATTATATAGCTATTGTTTGCATTTCGGTTAGATGTGTGTACAAACGTTTACATGTTGTTGGCTCTTGGTACATGACTACGATATAACACAGACCTTTAGGTTGAGGAAATGCCTGTACAATGCTTATCTTTATCTATGATTGAACGTTTACATGACTGATGCTATTTGTATTTTACTACAGCCTCACTATTGCATAGTAGCAAGAATTCAGCATAAACAACATTTAATTGAATGTTCATATCTAGAATTTAATTTAGTTATTTTTAACTCATACTTCCCTATCTTTGAAGTGGACAATGTGATAAAACAAATCTATTGAATATGGTGAGCTAAGAGTGTGATCAGTGAGATGTATTGGCAGGACTGCACATTTGAAACGTGGCTGTTGGTTGATGTTGAGAGGAGGCTTTTTCCAGTGATTTTATTTTTTATTTTAATTTTTTAAGTATGAATATAACTGCTTTTGAAGAGTATGAACATGCGTTCATATTACTTGCCTCTGAGTTTCCCCTTGTTTCGCACATCTCCAGGTCAGCATTGGTTTCTATCAACACCAAGGTCACTGAAAGCAAGAACGATCTGATGGCTGCTGTTTTGCACTTGTAGACAAAATAGGTGAAAAACAGGATATGCGAGTATTTCATGCACTTCTTGTGTGTTATGGCATTACTTTAATCTATGTGCATCTTTATCACTTTAATACCTAGTTGTTATTTTATAGAAATATAAATTAAAGTATAAGAGAGACAAGAGGACAATAAAGCATTTAAGACAATGATGAGCAAAAATAAAAACTTTCTTTTAAACTTCCTTAAAGAGTTTTTCTTTTCCATGTTATCGGCAAGAAAGAAAAAAACACTGATTAGTTATCTCTCGGAAATAAATAAAGCCCCCTCCTTTTCTTAACTAATAAACTATTGAAATGCCAATCTTTGCCAATGTTAAAGTAAAGTGTCAGAAAAAGAACATGAATTCTCTCTCATTACATTGCATGTATGACTGGGTATGAAATGCAACCCAATAGTAAATAACAAAAAATGTCAGATAATCTTTTTATACACACCATAAAATCATATGCAACAGGATATTTGCATGTATTTATTCCTAAATGTTTTTATAATTTACTCATATTAAATATATCGGGTTTTTTTTTTTAGAAATGGATACATGCAGCCTGTCTAAATATACAAAACATACAAGACTTAAGATATACAGCAGGCCTACTTCAGTGTTTGTATTTGCTTATGATAATATCAGTCATGTAGTTTTCACAAGCATGTCTTTTGGAAACAGGTGTGTGTGTGTGACCCTGGTAAACCCTACGTTATGTGGACCCTATGGGAAATTTCCCCAAAAAGATAGTAATACGAGACACTTTTGACCTAGTGGATCATTCTTTTTGGGTCCCATGAGGAAAACAGCTTACAAAATTATGTTTTTTTTAAAATGTAAAAAATGCTGAATTCTCTGTGAGGTTTGTGTTTAGGGGACATGATATACAGTTTGTACAGTATAAAAACCATGTCTATGGAAAATCTCCATAAATCATGGAAACATTGTGTGTGTGTGTGTGTGTGTGTGTGTGTGTGTGAGTGTGTGTGTGTGTATGTTCTAGGGGAGGGTCTTCTTAGGGATGGTGGAATTACTGTCAATTGAATACAAATTGCAATACTACCATCAGTCTAGGCCACCCACAGACTCAAACACACAGCGCTGATGGAATGTGAATGTGTCCAATTCCAAAGGATCCATCCATAATGTTTCAGTCACTTACAGTTATCATTTTTCCCCAAACTAGACCTAACTAGAACTTTGCCTGTAATCATGGATATGATCACAACTTATATTTTCTTGTGCAAAAGTCAGATTGTTTCCCAGTATTTAATCTGAAAATGTAAAATATATATTATATACATCTACTGTATTTCACAAAACTGTATAGACATAAACCAAATACTCAGCCTTTGCAAGTCGTAGTCTTTTAATCTCCATTAAAAAAAAAAAACAATAAAAAAAACTGATACACGGTAAATACAATGTCTTGTTGGATTGTTTATATTGTAAATGTGATGTACAGTTATCATATAATCTATGGTAATATTTATTTTATCTGAGTGCAAAATTAAGACAAAATTAAGAGCAACGATAATACTGCCCTCTTTGTTAGTTATTTTGCAATCACAACCTGGAAAAAAAAAATCACTGATTTCACTTGTGATTTCTATTGTGGTTTGTTTTTGAGCTTTTTTCAGACAATGACGGTGCCAAAACATTGCCCAACGTTGGTGACAGATTTTATAAAATTTTTGTTTTCCATCTGATAGCAACTTAATCCAAACATCATTTTGAACGTCATGTTCTGCAGGAAGAGAACGATTTATATTTGTATAAACCATGTCTGACAGTAACAATGAAGCAATGCAGTCATGCATTACTAAGCAGCACAGTAGCACAGATGCTGTGCAGGACAGCAACAACTAGGCCATCATAATTCATGAGTGTGTATGTGGCAGCTGGAGCAGACGCTCAGACAAGTGTCCTCAGCAGTCACGCATTAAAGAGGACTTTACACCCACAGGTCAGGGCAGATAATAGACTTTAAAAGACTTATGGTTGTAAGATGGTGCACAGAAACAAAGAAATGTCTGGATATGCTACAGAAGATGAAAAGATAGTGAACAGCTGGCCCTACACATAATATATTCTTTAATTACTCCATTAGAATTTATTTTTATAATTTATTTAACATAAATGTAATGATCCTCCACAAAAGAGAGGCGTTCTGTTGTGAAAGAGCAACAAATGTCTAATCTGAATATGACATTCTACATTAATTTCAAGTAGAATTTAATACCTGTACAATTTCTCAACTAATATACATACATTATTAATTAAAGTGATAGTTCACCCAAAAAAGAAAATTCTGTCATCATTTACTCACCCTCAAATTGATCCAAACTTGTATTTAAAAAACATGTATTTAAACCTTTTTGTGAAATCTCAACGTTTCTAGTATGGATTAAAAAAATACCAAAGGTCAATGGGGTCCCATCAACAAAATATATTTTATTATATTCAGCAGAAGAAAGAAATTCATACAAATTTAGAACAACTTGAGGGTGAGTAAGTGATGGCAGAATTAAAAAAATTGGGTGAACTATCTCTTTAAATTGTGTAAATGATGTCAGCATTTTTATTTTGGGGGGAACTATCCCTTTAAGATAAATCCTGTGGAGTTATTTATGTTCCTGTATGAAGCTATGACCGAGTATCAACTACAAGCATATAAAAAAATGAAAGGAGAGCATTTGGATATTTATTGTTGCCCAGCATGCTTATGGCTTCCTGCAGACCCCTGCCTGAGTCTCACCTGAGGGAGAGGGGAACGGGGGTCATGATTTCGGTCTGCCGGCCAGTCGTGACCCACGCTGATATAGAGACACTAAGCCAAAGCCATATTTACATCAACTACAGTAATATTATCAATAAAAGCAGAAAGAAAGGCACCTTGCAGTAACTCAGTCCAGACAAGTGTCTAAGCAGCTGTTCAGAGGCTTCCTGTGAAGGACTGGAGGGGGAAAGTTTGGTCTGCACAGGAGATGTACAGTTACAGAGTTCAGAGGTCTATAGGTTAAAGGGATAGTTCACCCGAAAATGAAAATTCGGTCATCCTTTACTCACCCTTACGTCGTTCCGAATCTATATGATTTTCGTTTTTTTCTGCAAACATAAAATTTGTCCATACAATGAAATGTCAATTGGGTCAAATGTTGTGATCCCTTTAACAATATATGTCTTTCACAGAAGTGTGGATATCAATATTGATCTCTAGAGACACTATGGCTTTGATTTCAGTGCCTGTAGTAAGCAACACCTCACAGAACCGTTGAGTCGGCAGATTGCAAGCTATAACCAATACTGGTATCGACATGTCTGTATTTGTTGCTATAACCTCAGTCATGAACGGGGTGACCTTTAATATGATACGAATATATTAAATGGATGTCCACTGCTTCCTGATTAGGTTCTGAGAAGAACTTTAATATTCAAAGAGGGAAGTAACTGGTACTGGCAAAATTTTAGGGCCTCTAATGGCCAATAAAGCTGGATGTTCCTCTCCCACCACTGCAGTAAAACACAAAGGTGAAATTATTGAGAGTTAGTACATTCTTGTGTCTTTTAGAGGGTCAAAGGGGTTCAGAGTCAACATGCCTATAGAGCACATGTCTTCATCGTAACCCTTGACAAAAATCACATTTCGAAAACTAAAAGTATGCAGACAGAGTGCAGGCCTGCACATTAAAACAATATATACACACCCAGCCGTGTACGTGGGGCTGTGGCGTTTCCCAGCTGACCTCTCGGTTATGGGCCAGATGCTTTCTGCATTCGTCCTGTTCTCCAGTTCCATTCGGATATTTCCTCTCCCTGTGTTTGAATAATAATCCTAAAGCGACCAGAAAATTAGCATTCACTTTCCATCAAATGACTTCCACAGTTCCCTTTTTAAAAATGCACGGTTCGCAAGAAGTCTAACTTTAGCAACACTTCAACAGTATGAAAGTGGTAGGGGGGCGTTAGGTTCATTAACGTTCCTCTGAGCGAGAGGGGTACTGTCCTTCTAATGGTTTCTTTGGATGCCATATGTCCTTCATGTCAGCTAAGATTCTTCAGTTACAGTTCAGGTTAGTGTGAAAGTCAGACAAGTTGTATAATATGAGGCCTCTGGGCTTTTTAAGCAGATCTCCCCATCTTGCATTACCATCAATAAATTCAACCCTGCAATAGCGCTGACATAAATTAGGGGCCTTGTTCTCCTGTAACTGTACTTCCAAAGGTGTCATTGTTCAGAGCCGCATTAGCAACCTTCTGCGCAGCCTTGCAGTTCCGCAATTAAACGGCCACTTCTTCAACAAATGCCTCGTCTTCTTGGGTCACTGATAGCGAAAGGCCCTTAAACTTTATATTCCCCGATGGAGCGGAAAAGCAAACACAACATCGGAGTTTGATGCCTTGGCCGACTCATTAAAGCTCGGTTCTTTTCAAGGGGCGAAAGAGTGTTTATTGCAGTCGTGGGCATTTGTAGCATCAAGGGTGTTATTTTGTGGCCTGGCGCTGTTTTCGTGAGCTTGTAAATGCCTATAGATACAAGGCTACTAATTTGTGCTTGACATAAAAAACATTAATATGCAATTATTTTCCTTGAGATTACATCTTCAAAATACCAATTGTATCCATCTACAATCTTGTAATAGGAATACAAATTAAGTATGTATGTAATAAAAAATACAGATCTGGTTATAGTGTTAACTATCAATTAAACAAGATATTTTTAGATTCAAGAACTGAGCCATTATCAATAATATTAATTATTAGTGTCATCATTATCAATATCAAATATATCCATAATCAAATCAATGGGGATTGATAAATTACAGCCCCCTCCAAACCAATCTAATTGCATTTTTAATTCAAACAATAATACAAAGGTATAAGTTCTTATAATTATAATGTTGAGTAAAGAATTAAGCTGTAAATAGTGGTTTCTTTGAGGTGTCCTTTCTGGAAATAAGCACTTAAAGCCTGTCTTTCGGATCAGCAGATTTGTAGTTTTTGTCCGGTCTAATCTAGTCACTAATTCAATCATTTAGGACTGCTTGGAAGAGGAAAGGAAGACATTGACTTAGTTGAGAAAAGCGTAAATGGAGGGTTATGTAAGTCAATACTAATTCAATGAAGTCAGGCATTTACCTGTTTTTCACCTTTTAAATTCGCCACAGCTTTCAATGCTACATTTATTAAAGACAGGATCTATTTTGTTTCCTTGATTTGCACATTTTAAAAAGACAACATTTTGCAAGACTCTGCATACAGAGGGGCTTGTTCTGTCAGGGCTTGTTCTGAGAGCTGCGAAAGGCCTCGGCGCAGGTTAGACAGAGTGAGAACCGGTCTTTGAGCGAGGCCTCCAAGAGAAATAAAAAAACACCCACTCCTCATGCTTTCGGTCAAACATAGGGTCAGCGGAGAGGAGGCTGGCACCTTGCCCAGCAAAAAGCTCAAGCGACTCTCGCTCCGTCAGGTTATCAGAGGCGACCGGCGCAACAAACAAGTCGGCACCGGGCGCAGGAAGTACCAGATGGTGGACGGTGGGAAGGCGAGTAACACAGAGCCGATCACAGAAAAGGTCAGGAAGCGAATGAAGGAACAGGAAATGACACTGGATCTTCTTTTCGAGCATCTGTATTTTTTTTCAATTGCTGCAACCGAAGCTTCGCGGCCTTTTCCGTTGAGTGACAGGCACGCGGAGGAAAGCTGACATTGTTGAAGTATGAATTTCATCGTTTGTGTTTTTTGCAAAACACTAAGTCAGATCAGTCTCTCTTGATTGGCAAGAAGGGCTTGTCCTGCAGTCGACCTGCCGGCAGAACAGGGGGGGTTTATTGGCGAGTCAAGTTCAATTTATAAAAGCTGTTCAACTTAATTCAAAGGATCTCATTCCAAAAACATGCAAGTTATACACTTTAAGACACATAATACTTACTATTGCAACTTTCACACGTAAACGACCTGAACATTGCAAATGTATATATTTTACTTAGTAAGCATCTATGGATTATAGGAACAGACAAGCAGTACATAGAAATGCAAATTTCACATGGAGTGAGAGAGAGCTAAAGAGATGTTCTGTGTCTGGTCTTGATCCTGGCCTAAAGGAGTTCCTCCTCCTGCCCTCTCTGAGCAGGCTAAAGAGCTCAGAGCTGTTGTGACATCTCAGTGATTGATAGGTAAAATAAGAGCCATCCTGTAATAAAAGCAAAGCCCACGCAACAAAAGGCTGGATTTTAAAATCCTAAGTCAATACAGAAAATTGATCCCACTAGAGGGACAGCAAAGGAAAAAGAGGATAAACCCTGGAAAGAAAGAAAAAAATATCTGTCATGAAAGAAAGAATGAAGTATTACGTGAATAGTCGGTTTATGTGAGTTGGTCATCTGGATAATAGACGGAGCACGGCAGAATCACGCTGACCAGATATTCCATAACCCTCGGACTATAAAACCCAGGTCTGGAATCAATCTGCGATTTTATAGCCGCCCTGTTTCTGCTCTCTGTTGTTTTATCAGTGAAAGGATGATACATTTTTTAGCTCTACCTGCTCACGTTCACTTTACCAGAGTGCTGAAATGCTACAGTGGTAATAAATAGCGGCCGTAGCTTTAGGGCCTGTCATCAGCGTTCAGTCTGGTCTCTAGGAGTTCACTGGTTCAAAAACAGTTTTGACCACCACCAAGACATAAAACAAGTTGGATTTTACCCATCCATCCATCACACAGCGTACATATCTGCTCAGGAGACTTCACATGCACAGGAACCGCTGGCCATTATCGTCACATTCTTTCTCAGACTGTCTCGGCCTGTGAATCACGTCTCGACCGCTCAGTTAAACAAGTACGACAACACCTACACGACTTTAGAATCCATGTAACAGCAACCTGCGATCACTGAAGCAGAACTGCTCCTGGTTGTGGTTTTTAACCGCAGAATCACAAAAGCACACACACACACACAGATGTCTCATTGTTCCTTAGTCGCTTGTGCGGTTTGCTTAATTAAAGCTGAACTGCGGGAATGTCCCCGCAATGCCGAGAAAAAGCACTCTTCTCTCTTCTGTTCGGCTGGTCTCTGTCTTTTTTCAACCTGTTCAGAAAGTCTTTAATAGCACTTAACAAATAAACTGGAGATGAAGGCCAGCACATATATCACACTCTCAGACACAGTTTCATATTTCCTGATGTCCTCATGACTTTTGACAAAATAAACTAGGTTAGCACTTCTTCGATAGTTTACTTTAGACATTATGCAACTTTGCAACTACGTAGTAGACTGTCTGCTTAATATTTGTTAACACTTTATTTTGATGGTCCGCCAACAGACATTCTACTGACTAGAACTAACTTTTCAAGCATCAGTCTACTAATACTCTAATGAGAGTACGTTGACATGTAGGTGCAAATTAAAGGGTTAGTTCATCCAAAAATGAAAATTCTGTCATTAATTACTCACCCTAATGTCGTTCGACACCTGTAAGACCTCCGTTCATCAAAATTGAAGATATTTTTGTTGAAATCCAATGGCTCAGACAGGCCTTCATTGACACAGATGTCATTTCCTCTCTCAAGACCCATAAAAGGCACTAAAGATGTCGTTAATATGTCTCACTACAGTGATTGTACAATAATTTTATGAAGCGACGAGAATAGTTATTGTGCATAAAAAAAAAAAAAATCACGGCATATAGTGATGGGCCAAATTCAAAATAATGTTTCAAACGGTTATGAAGCATTTATGATTCGGATCGCCAGTGTCATGTGATTTCAGCAGTTTGGGGGTTTCACACGCAAGCCGAATCATGAATCAGTACGCTGACATAGTGTCGAGACGTCCATGAGCAAGACACCTAACCACAGCTGCTCCCGACAAGCTGGATGGCACACTGCATGGCTGACACCGCCGTTGTTGTATGAATGAGTGAATTAATACATGAATGTGAGGCAATATGTAAAGCACTTTGGTGGCCATGGGTCTGTTGAAAGCGCTATATAAATGCAGTCCTTTTACAATTTTTAAATGAAATAACCCTTTAATTAGAGCTAGTTGAGACATAGGCCCTGTTTACACCTGATGTGTTTTGGTCGATTGGCTCACAATTGGACAATGCTAAATACAGGGGTAAATTGGGTCTAAAATGTTTCAAGCTTGTCCACATTCGGCCATTTCCAGAAGTAGTCAAAAACGCATTCGACTGGATTGCTTTCACAGTGTTTGAACAGCCGCAAATGACTACCTACTCCCCGCCTACTGACCTAACGTGTAAACATTAGTCCATATGTAAATTGAATGAGCGTATTTTGTCCATAAGTTTGAAGGAAAAACCTATATATTTACCTGCCAATAGAACCTTGCCACAAAGAAGGGGAGTGTAAACGGGTATGTGACTTCAGTACAGAAGTGTAAATGGGTATGTGACTCCCTCGTCTACTTGATTCGATGATCCGATCAATCAAAATGCATCTTAATACAAGGTGTAAACAGGGCCTTGGTTGCAAAGTTACTTACTAGTAAGTGGAATGTCTAAAGTGGACTATAGAATTATAGTGCATCCCATACTAGTCTAAGAAGTGACAAAAGTAAAACTCAATATGAATTAGGGCTCACAGTATTCAGCTCATCTCGATGTTCGAATGATAAACACCTTTTTCCTTTTTTCACTACAGCAACTCTCAATCTCTTTTTGGTCTCCCTCTACCATTGCTGCTCTAGTTCATTCAACACAAGGGTCAACCTACAGCTTGTCTGGTGGTAAATGTTATCTTATCAGCTCATGTTCAGTTTGAGTGACCAACTCAGTGGGTGGACTGAAGTATTTGTAAAGTGATCAGAGCAACAGAGTTCTAGTTCACAGAGATAACAGACCATCTGTTGCTCATCCAGTGTTGCTCCATGAATCGGCTAACACTTTGACACACTACCTGTCTCATCCACAACAAAGAACAGCTTAACAAGGTATCAAACATGCCTGGCTCAGACAGGTGTGATGACTTCATGTTTAGCACGCATTAGTAAATAATACTTCTTTTTTCTCAATTGATAAGGATGTATCTTATATTTCTCAAAAATATAACCACAAAACCAAAACTGATACTGTAAAACTTATTAACAACAGAATTGTTTTCAATATAGACAAAATATTTGTACAAACTACTGCCATAGTTTTGAAAAAAAAAGACATCTGTGTCTGGCTTGATGCAAGTTTAACACACAGTACTACTACAATAAATCCACATAAATTGCAGTACTGTACTGTAAACCCTAACACTCAAAATAATTAATTGGTTTCAGTAGAGCCAACTCAAATTAAACAAATTAGTTCAATCAAATGATCTTTTATGAGTATTTAGAACTTTATTTTTCTTTTGAGTTCACAAAACTGACACATTTTAAGTAATCTGCTTGTTTCATTGTTTTGAGTTTTATGAGCTTGTTTAGACACTTCTAGAAACTTAGTTTTACTTGAAACTGGAGTGTGATTTATATTTCCCAGCATGCTTTGCCATGATACTCAAAAGGGAGTGTAAATGCCAACATTAAGTGTTATATACATTTTGGTGCAAGATTAGTGTTAATTGGGAAATATATTAGTGTTTAATGTTTTGTTATGCTAGTTTGTATTAGAGTTGTATTCGTTTTTTTAATTTAATTTTTTATTTTAGGTTTACCATCATGGTGACAAGTAGAGCATGAGCTTAGTTCGTGAACAGATAATAAGTTAAAAATATTGCTGTGCAAGTGCTATGCTGCTATCAAAGCATTGTGGCACCAATTAGCAAGGTAGCATTTATTGAATTTTCCACTATTAAAATATAAAAAATAAGTTGAGATTACATAACTTAATGATAAGTTAAATGTATGAATTAGCTTACTCACATATTTCAAGATAAGTGCCATTGATATGTATGTTTACAAAATAAAAATTTGTAAGTTCTGCTTATGTAAACTCTTTAAACTTAAAGAAATTGATATAACTGACTACCTCAAATTTGGGTTTACAGAGTAGGATGCAGGTAGTAAATACATTGTTAATATAATACATTGTTCTGGGACAATGAAAAATTAACGGACTAATTAAAGTATTAAAAAAAAACTTTGGATGTGGATAAGCACAACAGTAATATCGAAACATCCTGAAAACACTGTACTATAATTCACGCTGAATAAAAATTGCACAAACAAAAAAAGAAATCTGTAAAAAATATATCCCAAACATTTAGCTCAATTTTGATTCTAATTTACACCATGCCAGCATTGCAACACATGCAATGTTACTCTACTATAGACAGCAGCAAATATCTGGCAAGACATCAGAAGAAGTATTAACTTTAGCATGGTAATGCTAAACTCAGCAGGTACCACCACATATAGATATTTGTCATATATCTTCAACGCTCCAAAGCGAAGGACATGGTCAACTACAGTAACACAGATCTCAGCAGAGACCAACACTAACTTATAGTACTTGTACTCTTCCTGTAATTTGTATTAACTAAAGTGTGGCTATTTTTATACATCCTGAGGTCCTGATTGGACTGTAATCAATTTTGTATACTAGTCTTCACATAGTGAGAATAGTTTATAACTATGGCCAGGTTAGGAAAGACATTGTCATTGTGCTAAAGGGTACTTTTTACATGAATATATGGTATGCTGATTTATTATTATTATTATTATTATTTAAGTTTTGAGGGGAAAAGGTTCAACAGATTTACAACTTGATTAAAACAAAACGTGTTTTAGTGTATACAAATGAAGTCAGCATGAAATTAAAAGTCAACCTATTTATTTTCTAAATGCATGTCACTGATCTTATTCTTAACAAATTATTCATGCAATCAGAATTCTCTGTGTTAATGTGTGCAAAACATTTTTTTTTTAATTTAGTCCTCTTAAACCTCTTCATTGCAGGTTTTCTGTTTATTTCACCCTCCTTTATTTTTCTGTCTGATCTACTTTTTGTTTGTTGTATTTTATTTTACTGAAAAAGCGCTTTGAGAAGCTCCTTTAAATGCGCTATAGAAAAATAAAATAATTATTATTAAATAATATAATCACATTCAGATCATTCTTCAACCAATCAACAACAGATATATTAAACTAAGTGACAGATTAACTAACAGCTGGTACAAACGCAAACCCTCTTTTGGCGTAAAATAAAATACTGTGACTTTTTTTGGAATTGTGGTCTCGCGCTAATTTGCCCTGTTTAGTAAATCTGGCCCTAAATCTCATCCCTTCATTTTTTTTTCTTTTCCAATATCCACTCGGATGTACGTCAAAATACGAAAGAAAACATCTGCCGCTACTTGTGTTACATTGTGACTGTAATCTTATCAATGTTCACTTAAATGTGGATAAATATGAAAATGTAAAAATTCTCAGACAGGTCTTAAGTCGCAGACATTTTTTCACATTGCCTCTGAATTGTCTGATTTCTGTCTCTACAGCAGCTTGCCCTGCTGGCCAGCATCTGTTCAAGTCCTGTGTGGCTGGTGCTACCGAAACACTTATTAAAGTGGACATTAACAAGGCGGTGTACCAGCCAAAGGCCTTGTAACTTGGACGAGCAAGGTGTCGAGATCATTAATTTTAACAAGGAGAGTCGATAATAATCTCATTGGAGCTCTTATTTTACTAACATCGCTCTCCTGGGCTAGTCCATATGAGATAAAGGAATAAATCCCTCAGATTATCAAGGCAACACAGCTTGGACTCATTACATATCAGTATTAGTTTAAGCTCTATTACAGTATGCAGAATCCCAAACTCCTGAAAGTGGCTGTCATTGGAATTTTAATTGACTAACGTGAAGGATGTTGTAATTTTTCCCCAACCAATCTATCTTCCCCCTCACCTTCCTCGTATCTCCCTTTTTGCTTCTACGGGACAATAAAATCGTCTGGATTTAAGTTATGGTAAGTTTTTGAAGTGCTACAGGCGCCTGTAAATTTGGCGGGCACCTTTGGGAGCCACTGCAGCGGAGCTGGCTGTGCCACTATTTCATAGCCTGGATGATTCATGGCTCTCCATGTCGTTCTCACAGAGGCCCTGTAAATCTAAACTCATGCTGCCGTCATTAGGGAACAGGGGGCCGGCGAGCAGAGGCCCAAGGGCCACTTCACATGGACTAACGCTTTTGGTCATTTCACTGCTCTTTACATTTCATCGAGGTGATCCCACCCCAACCAGACAGACTTCAGGCTTTGGTGGACTGTGACCCTAGCGCTGTCGCACCGACTTCGCCCACGCACACGTCTGGCCTCGGTTCTCCCTGGCCAGCGGCAGCTGTCCTACACGCTCGTAAAAATCATATTCCTATTAAGTTATAAAAAGGTTTTGCAACAAATGCACCATTTCATAGGCTTAAAAGAGAGCGAAATGTCAGTGGGAGAGTTAAACTGAGTTATTGCTTCCAGTTTGAAAAAGAGCAGCAACAAGTAACTGATAGAATATAAGAAAAGAAGGATGAGAAGAAAGAAAATATAGGAGGATAAGACGAGAAAGCCCAGGAGGGGTGCACACGGTCTTTGTCCGTTTCTTACACAAGCTCCTGCGCTCCTTGTTGTAGACACCTGTGCGCGTCTAATGTTTCAGCAAGTCTCTGAAAAACAAACGCACAGCTCCGATCTCTTAATCCGCGTGGCTCCGTGGAGCATGGTCACATGATACGGCTGGGCCGATGATGATGGTGGGCCACGGTGGTAGGGGTGCATGGGGGGGCGAGCTTAATCTTTTTTAATTCAAATCAAGGAGGTCCCTGGTGGGACACAGGGATGATACCCTATCCGCTGCAATCAGGCTGACCTCCACTTCGAGCGCGCTCTAAATGATTAATGGAGCTGCCTTCCCACCGGTTTCCACAGCAACCGGTAACCGGATAGCCCACAGGAATTCGGCTGCCCGCCCAAGTGAGCGCCAAGGGAGGAGGCAGAGAGGGAGAGTGAGAGAGAGAAAGAGCAAGAGGAAAAAGAGAAATGAAGCAGTGGTACAGTTTGTATTAGGGAGAGGGATGGGGGTCGAGAAGGATAGTCCCAGTTCCAGAAGGGAAGGAAAACAGAGACTTCCGTGAAGATGTGGGGTGAAAGCACAACTTTGTAAGAGAGAATGATGAATTATGTTGTAAAAGTTGTTCGCTATACTGATAATCATTCATTAAAAGATCGCCATAAAAAGTGGCATCCCCATCTATCACCCACTCTTATAATGCAATTATATGCACAGATAATATCTGTGATATTCAAGATATTCAAGCGTTGGGTTTTTGCATCGTCAAGCTTTTTTTCTTTCCAAGTGTACATGATATAAATGTGTAAACAATTATTAAAAAGGATTATATTTGGAACAGTCAAAGACCTCTGTCTTTTAGAGAAAGCAAACAACACTAAGGCCTGAGGTATGATTTTTGTCTAGTGTGATTGGTTGTTGTTTTTTGTTGTTGGTACATTTGATACACAATGCTGGCTATTTATTGGCTGTCTTCTATACACGTGTTTTATGGGGACTTTCCATAGACATAATGATTTTTATACTGTACAAACTGTATATTCTATCCCCTAACCCTAAACATCATAGCCTGACGCGGTCATACTAAATTCTAGTCAGAATATGAGTCTGATACTGGTCCATTGGGCTGTAATTATGGGGCGTGTTTCAACCGAACCAGGAAAGACATCAATTGGATGGCCTACAACCAATCAGAGCAACGGAGCGATGCATAATGTTAGTTGTCAAATGTCAACAGAGCTCAACTGCACTGAGTTTGCCAAGTCTGTTTTTTTTTTTTTGCGGGTTGTTTTCCATGTCCACGGGTTGAAGCGACCTCAATTATGTGATATATAGAACCAGGGATGCGAATTTTAGCAGGCAACCTTGCCAAAATAAAACACATTTTACCCCCCAAACGCCATTTTTTTCCCAGAACACTCCCTTTAAGAAGCTATTGTTTTGGCCTAGTAGTTGGCGGGTTGTGTTGTAAAAACTTGGCAACCCTGTCTGCATGCGCGCTGGAATAAACGATCTTTGCCGGTGTTGTAAAAAAAGAATTGAATGATACTCAGAGTACTTACCCAACATGATCTTCATTTCAGAGAGAAATAGTGATGGTGAATGCATATACAAACAAGCTCTCCATTTAGGATTTGAACAAATTCAACAAGCACCTTTGGTGACGTGGATGATTACGTTACTGTTTATCATCTGTCCGTCATCGTCTAAAGCCTGCCCTGACAATTTCATTGGTGCAAACAGTTTCTGTTCGGGCATAATCACTTCTCTATGGATCAAGTCCAGACCAAACTGCCCGAGCTCAAATGTTGTGGGCAGGGCTGAGTTCAGCTGGCATCCAGGCTATAAACATCACATTACATTTTCAAAAAAAATTGTTTATTCAGATTTATAAGCCATTTTCCTCATGGGGACCAAAAATGTCACGGACTAGGATTTCGGATATTGTCTTTGCCCATCTTTGTGGGAACATTTTGTCCTCATAAGGTAGGGTGTACCTGGACACATACACAAATTATATCTGTAATATATACTTATATATAAAGTGTTTATGACATTTTTGAGCGCTTTAGTCCGACGTAAATATAATGTTTAAAGTTCATGTATGTGCATGTGGCCAACATTACATTATGGACATAGCACCATGCTTAAAATACTGCCACTGTTACAGCTTTGTCTGTCCATCTGACATAACACATGGGCTTTGCAAGTTTTAAAATAGCCCACTGACTGTCCATCCAGAAGGCGATTGATGAGGGAATCCATGTTAACTTGATGGGACCTCTTGTGCTTAAGTGGCCTTTACTGGGTAAGAGGCTACATGGGGATTGCTATCGATAGAATCTCAATGTCTAAATTGATCTGTCCATCAGGTTCACAGCCAGATAGTGTCCCTGAGTAGACAGAAGACAACAATGATGGCACACAAATCATGATATTGAACATGGTGGCAGATGGCAGAATAGCAGACAATTATGAAATTTTTAACTTATCGCCTTAAAAGGTAATAGGGGACTTAATGTCTGAAAGAAGTGTCGGTTACATCAAGATAAGCATTTTGATCTTATTGGCCTTGTAACACAACGTCTCACAACGTCTCAACGAGTCTCATTTTTTTCTGTATGTGTGTGTTTGTGTGTGTATGTTTGGGAGTATTTGGTGTCAGGCCTATTGTTGTGGTCGATGGTAAAATCAGCTGCTAAGCTTTCACAGGAAACCACACAGACAGAAAGCGCTCCATACTGAACAGTCTGTGTATTGAAATACCATCCCTGAGAGTGTGTTGTGGGGGTGTGTGTATGAGTGTGTATATTGGAAGACATTCACAGTATCACCAAAGGTATCTGTGTACATGGTGTTGCTTCTCCCGCAACATCCTGTCACTCATCGATACGGCCACAGTTTTGGATTGAATTTCTCCAAAGTTTTTGCCAGCGATGATGACACAGCTTTCCAAAACGTATTTAAAATCTCTAATATTTGCATCTACTCAGAATGGGTGTTAATAAGCAAGCTCTCGATTATAAACATGTCGGTTAGCTGGAAAATGTCATTTGGAAGCACTCCGCAAATCTGTTACAGAGGGGTATTTTTAAGTTGTGTCCCGTGTGTGTGTGTGTGTGTTGTACGCAGTGCTGACGGACTGATGCAGAGGGGGTATCACTGACAGACTGACAGGCCAGTAAACCCAATCTGACCTGTTCCTCCTTGCTCTGCAGTGGCCTCTGTCTCCCAGTCTCCCTCGGACTCCAGTTTCCTCTATTTCCTGCACAATCTCCCAAGCCTTTATAGAGCTGCCGCTAGTCACTCACACAGGCAGCTTTAACCCATAGAGACTATGGAAGTATTGACCTCACCCAGGTTCAGCTCTCAAATCTTTCAGAACACAAGATGAATGTACTGGTCACAGTATCTCATCAGTCCATTCTGTGTGAATAATGACTGTTTATTAGACCTTATGTGTTCACATGACTATTTCAACAGCACACTACAAATAAGTATGGCATTTGAGAAATGTACAAAAAATAGTTTATCCTTTTGATCTTTTATTCAAAATAATTATAAAAATTCTAACCTATCATTGAAGTAAAACAATTGATAGTGTGGGGTGGTGGGGGGGGGTCTCTTTATGAAATAAATGTTTTTTTCTCTAGTGCAAGTTGGCCACAATTATCAAAGATAGTCTTCAGCCACTTTCTATTTTGTGAAGCTAATTGCCTGATGAGTTTGGAGAAAAGAGAACAGAGACCATACAGACTTTCTCCAGATCCTTCAGATTCCCAGCTCCATGTTCTCTTCTCCTCAGTTCACACAACTTATTTTCTATAGGGTTCATGTCAGGGAATAAACGGTGGGATAAACGGTTGTCTTCAAATTCCCTCTGCACGCAATAGGATAGCGCTTCAACCAACCAGAGCAACGAAGAAGGTGAAGCAAAGCTAGTTGACAGATTTAACTTTCGCCGTATCCGGTCGGATCTTCTCTTCTTAAGAATGACTTCAGTGCCATTCTTTCTTCTTTTCTCAGAGAAAAGCTTAACAACAAGTCGTCCAGAGTCGAGGCCACAGCCGATTCGAAAGACCACAGTTCGCCAGCTTATTTGTTTACAAGTAGCACGCAAAACCATGGCAACACTGCCGTCATTATGTTAAGCCCGCCAACCGACTCTCTATACATGATGTGATTGGCCTGACCAGAGTTTGGTTTTTCCAGCTCACAATCCAACGGAGAGTTGCTAGACTACCCTGGCTGCAAATTAGATTTGCGCCGCTAGGGTGCGTCTAGATTTCTGGGCTAACATTTTTCTGTTGATTTTGATGTTTGTTTTGGATCATTGTACTGATGGAAGACCCAACCACGGCCTTATAAGATTTCTAGCAGAGGCGTTTAGGTTTAGATTTTTTTTATCTGTTGGCATTTGCTAGAATCCATGATGCCATGTATCTGAAAAAGTCCCTCTACCAAAAAACAGCGGTATATTTAAGTGTGGGCATTGGGTACTTTTTATTCCTGTTTGCACCAAACCCATTTAGTTGGTTTGCTGCCAAAAAGCTATTTTATTTAGTTTCATCTGACCATAGAACCAAGTTCCAGACATTTCTGACAATTGAATATGCTGGAGTTTGTTTTTGGGTGAGCGAGGAGGATTTCAATCTTTTACTGCGGATCAGCACTATATTCTTTGGTTTTACTCATTGTGATGAATGATTAAGGAAATTTGGCCTTTGTGTTTCCTCATATTTATATTCCTGTGGAACAGGAGGTTATGGCTTGACAGTCTTATGCTTTTAGTCAGCCTGGTGAGCTAAAAATAAATAAATTCATATTTATGAATGGGAATATACTTTCTACAAAGATATTTTACTAAGAAAATGCAGGGGTGCCAATACTTGTGGCCAACATGCATTGAAAAAAAAAACTTCAATTATGATCATATTTCATAATTTAAGTTTCCCCCCACTTTCAATTGCTTTACTTCAATGAAAGGCTAGAATTTGTTTATTTGTTTTAATTAAAGATCAAAAGAATAAACAATGCAGATTTATTTTCACAATCATTTTTTGCCACCTTTGCTCATATTACCAAGGGTGCTTGAGTTGAGAATGCATGAGTGATTTGTACAGAAATAAACAGACACAATTTAAAAATGTCTACCGAAGCCTTATATACAGCCTTTCCTGTAGATCAAAGGTTATTTAAAATCATGAGTGTCAGATTTTTGTCATTCGCAACATGGAGATTTACCTCCATTTTAACTTGACACATGCTGGAAAATAACTGTATATTATATCATGAATTAGCTGAAAACATTTTACCCTCTGTTCTGAAGACCTGCCCTTTACCATTTTGTTGAAATTATGGATAATGATCATGACCTGTGTCCATAAGGCACTGTGTTTACTTTTATAAACAAGTTTAAAAGATGAATTGAGGAATTCAAACTGTGTACACCAATGGGAGCAGAAACGTTTAGTCACAGTGGAATATCTGACACATGTGACTACCAAAGGACTGAGGGCTGCTGGGTAAGAGAACGGACGAGCTTGTGTGGGCGGCTGGAAATACACCAGTGGCAAACAGCAAACAACTAGAATCCATGAGCTGATGACAAATTCTGACCTGAAATATAATGAGAAAATCCTCGCTCACTTGGGTCTTATATGCACTCATATGAGTGCATATAAGACCCTCACATATGCACATAGCTTTGCACAAGGATTTTCTCATTATATTTCAGGTCAGACTTTGTCACGGATGTCTGTTTGTCACGGATGTCTGTAGACCAAACTTCAGGAAACCTTTTACAAACCACAGGAATTTGTGTATGAAGAAGGATTGCTGTACCTTAAGAGATGCTGTACCCAGTTGCTTCGGAAATCGAGTATTAGCCTTTCATCAATGTCCAGGTTTGGACTTAACAGGAAACATAAATATATTATAAACAAATCAGCACATAAATGAATGCATAGTTTAACTTTGAGTTACACTGTGTATTAGAAGAACATCAAGCACTTATCATCAGTCAACAGGCACATATGAGTCAATGTGAGCAGTGTGAAAGGGGTTCAACAGTAGGTTTGCCCCCTTTGTCAGAGACCGAAAGGGCCAGTTTAACTATGTTTCATGATTAATGAGAGAGGGAAATGGGGTCATGTTGTATTAAGAAAATGTGTGTTTAAACCCAAAACCGGCAAAGAGCTCTAGACTAATGCATCAGTTATCGACCGGACACCCGAGAGCGAGACGCTGTTACACCAGTCCCTACGGCCTGCAGGCCCATCCATCCACACAGAGCTCCCTTTCCCTTTCTGTCTCAGTCACTCTCTCACTTTCTTCCTTTATACCATCTTTTTTTAGCTCTTTTCCACTCTCACTTTCTTGCAATCTCTCTCTCCATCCAACATTTCCCTATTGTCCATTCTTCCTCAGCTCCTTAGCACAATAGGCTCTGTGTCAGTGTGATTGCATGTTTATAGGGAAGCCATGACGGTTAACACTCAATCCTCTCTCAATCCTCTCAGTGGATAGCAACATGATCCTGATGACTTGTTGGGGATACAACGGAGTGGCCTCGGGTCCCTACAGCCGAGATTACGGTTTCACTTCTCTCTGCGTTTATTTAATTCTCCAATGCTAGTGGCAAATAATATGTGCAGATATCCGAGGTAAAGCTAGTTTCTCATAGAGTATTTTCGGTTAACATCATGACCTGGGGCTTTTACAATTACTTGTTTTTGTGCTTTTTGAAGAGAGCAAGGCTGAAAACGAACGTCACATCCATTTGTTTCAGATCTGTTTTTAGTTTGCTCAAGTGAACCATCATTTTGATGCAGAGAGTTCATGTTGCAAAGTTTAGTTGTAAACCAAATATGGAGGGTAGATAGCGACTAAACAAACAATGACTGATTCAGACGAGCTTCTCATCCTCAGTGGAGGCCCAAACAAACGAAAGCATCATTGTACTGCCGAGATACCCAACAGGCAGTGGAAAAACAAATAATAGAGCTCTATGACATGAAAGTCTGTGCAATGGGCTGTTCTGAAATGAAAACCTGACATTTACAAAAACAGATTTTCATAACTGTCTTTTCATCAATATGACAATTAACATAAATTGGTTATGAAGAGTGAAAATTTCTGGTTTTGATATATAGTTTTCCTCCTCAACGGAAACTTCAGCTGTAAGGAACAATCAGTATATTTATGCCATAATTAAGTTTGACTAGGACTTCATCAAAGAAGAAGATGATGATAACTTGCAATGGGAGTTTGAAAATCAGACTGTTTATCGTAACTATATCATTATTTCCTGCTTCTCGTAAACAAAATGCTAAAAACTGTTGACCACATGATGACTAGACATGCTGGACTAGACTACATAAAACTTAAAACCATACTGTCATATTTTAAAGTCTTGTATTGATTTTTTAAAACTTCGAGTTAAAAAAATTGTTCAAAGCAAATGAACAGAAAGTAAAAGGCATTGTATAGCATTATATCAAGGAGGTAGTAAAGAGTTTACAGATCAATATTAACTTCTTTCTTGTACAATGAGTTGTTCTAATACTAAAGTTTGTATACGATGGATGGATGGATGGATGGATGGATGGATGGATGGATGGATGGATGGATGGATGGATTTGATCCAGCACATGCTAAAGAACTGCTCTGAGGTGAGTCAAGGCTGAAGTATACAGTATCATATTGATTTGCTCATAGCTGTCTTGCTCTGAGGAAATGATCCAATAAAACAGGATCATCTGTCTAAATCTCTACATTAGGAGGCAGACAGGATCAAAAGTAAACACCAGGAAAGGTCATTTTAATGATTTCTTGTTTATTTGTTTTTTTATATTTTTAATGGGAACACAAAAAGTAATGTTTAGCAGTTAGATTATACAAAACATAACTGTATAAATATCTAAATATCTCATTATTCAGACCCTATAGGTTTGATGGAAGTTTTCTGGCCTTTATTATAACACAAACTAAAAAAGCTCAGAATAAAGTCTAAGGCACATTATAAGTCTGTTAAAGCATCTCAGATAAAAGTACATGCTCACACATGTTGTGTTTCCATGTTTTATGGGGACACACTCATCTAAAGGATTATTAGGAACACCATACTGTGTTTGACCCCCTTTCGCCTTCAGAACTGCCTTAATTCTACATGGCATTGATTCACCAAGGTGCTGAAAGCATTCTTTAGAAATGTTGGCCCATATTGATAGGATAGCATCTTGAAGTTGATGGAGATTTGTGGGATGCACATCAAGGGCATGAAGCTCCTGTTCCACCACATCCCAAAGATGCTCTATTGGGTTGAGATCTGGTGACTGTGGACATTCAGTTTGGAGTTCAGGAGATTGTCTTGACCAGGACCACACCCATAAATGCATTGAAGCAATTGTCATGTGATTGGTTGATTAGATAATTGCATTAATGAGAAATTGAACAGGTGTTCCTAATAATCCTTTAGGTGAGTGTATATGACAATAGACATGTCATATGAATGATTTTTCATACTGTACAAACTGTATATTCTATCCCCTTATACTAACCTTACCTCTAAACTTAGCCATCACACAAAACGTTCTGCATTTTTACATTTTCAAAAAACATCACATAGTCTGATTTATAAGTGGTTTTGCCACTTGGGGACCAAAAAATGTCCCTACAAGGACAAGGATTTCAGATATTCCCATCCTTGTAGCAATATGTAGAGGACACAAACACGTACTGTTTGGGGGTCAATAACATTTATTTTTCATCAAGGATGCCTTAAAACGGTCGAGTGACAGTAAATACATTTATAATGAAGAAGAAAAAAAAGTATCATCTCTCACTAAAGTATTAAGCAATACTTTTAAATGGTAGTTTGTGAGAATAAATATTTGTTTAAGGAACAAGAAAAATTGTTCACACTCTACATACTGCAATACCCTTACTTTGGTTGAAGGGCTCCGAAACCCATACATGTCATACACACACACACACACACACACACTTCCCTCACTCCCTATGGATCAGAGGTCAAGTGATTCATCACAACGTTTCCTGCAGAGAAAGTCACATAAAGGAGCCCTCTCAGGATTACGCTGGGTTGAAGATGTCTGCTTTGTTTATAACTGTTAAACCACAACATTACATTAAACTCTCCATTTCCTGGATGTGTGAACTCATTGGCTATTCCATTTGAGTTATTCTGCTTTGGCCACCATGTTTTTTGTTTTTTTTTGTCTTTTTCTGTGCACTGGGTGCACAGGTCCTGCTGGTTACATTAACCGATGTTTGGACATCTGCTGGGGCTTGGCTCAATAAGTGGGCCTGTCAACGTGGGCTTTAGAAAATCGAGAAATTGCACAAACACTGGGCTGCACGGTAATAAAAACAAGCTCCCGCTTGCTGCATTAGTCCTACATTAGCCCAACTATCTGGCCTTTGTTGATGCATCGATGCTGTTAAAGATATCTTCGGTCAAATACTAGATCGAGCTGAGCAATGTGACTTTTTTCACGTTGACTTATTTTCTCGTCAAACAGTGAAATTGTGGCTTGTGGTCTAATAAAATGAAGTTTGTATTTATTTTATATAAAAGACCCTTAGCTTTACAGCTCTTAGTAAAATGTATAAAAGCAAGGAGTGAAGCAAAGAAATAATAAAGAGTGATGGGGCAATCTTAGCCGCTCTCAGTAGGGAAGTGCTATGGTAGGGCCCCGTTTATTTACTTTAAGATTCTGCTGAAAAGATACAGACTGATGTTTTGTCACATGTAAAATACGAGCCGCTTAACAATATTGTGAAATAGCATAAACAGTGAAATGACCCTTGGCGTAATAACCGTCACTTATCATTGTGATGGCAGGCTGATGTATTCTGATAAGATGTTTTTCTCCATTTGAGGTCTTAATTTCTCCCTGCTTCACGCTAAACTTAAAGGAAGAGCTAAATTAGCAAACTAAATGGATAATTGCTTTAGGGGGAGATATGAATAAAGAGGAAGAAATCTGAGCCCTTGGGTGGTTTTATTGCTTCCCATGTCTTTCATGCGCGCTCAGCTTTTCCTCACCAACAATGGCAACCATTGATGCTTTGGAGTGATCTTTGGTCAACAGCATTTTTTTTAAACTAATTAGTATCAGGTTTATTAACAAACCTTTCCAGACAGATCGTTTGCTGTAATGTTTTCTTTTTAACTAAACATAAAATTGTGAGGGTTTGTATCTGATAATAAAAATGTACTTTGTAGAACCTGAATATCTTCCATATAACTTGATAAATTGACATTGCTTGGCAGGAATTTCTTTAGTGAATAAATTTAGCAAACATAAAAGTCTATATACTTTATAGTGTTGTCAGTGAAAATTTGCTTTATGTGATTTTAGTTTTCTACCTCATGTTAAATGCTTTATTTTCTTTTGACTTTTGACCAAAAACATAAGGTAACACTTTATTTTAAGGTGACGTAGTTACACATTACTACATGTACTTACTATATAAATAACAGTAAATTATGTACAATTACCAGTAACTAACCCTAACCCTAAACCAAACCCTAACCGTAACTCTATAAGTACATTTAGCTAATTGATATTACTTAGTACTTATTTAAGTAATTACAATGTAACTACAAACAGTTAAAGTAAACATACTATCAAAATTATATCTTATGTCTTTACATAATAGGCAATTATTTAATATAGCAGCAATACTGTAATTGTAGGTGCACAATAAAGAGGTATGCCTTTCTTCCTGCAGTGGAACAGAGTTCTCAGTGGCTTTCCGTCCATACAATGGAAGTCAATAGGCTCATATATTGTATGTATTGTTTGCTCAACGTCAAAATATCTTATGTGTTCCAAAAGTTATTAGGAAGAGTAAATGATGACAGAATATTTTATTTTAGTGTGGACTATCCTTTTAAGTCTTTAATTAGGATGTAATTGTACACACAAAAAACTTGCTTTTTTTAATAATGTGCCATGCTAAAAAAATCATTAAAATCAGCATATTATAGTAAAGATATTTATCTTAAAGATAGCTATCGAAAAATCTGGCAAAGCTAATCTATTACAGAAAAATGTTATGACCAGTGCATTTCATTATGTCCCATGAGCCTGATTATGTTCACTTACTCTCTGGCTAAATAATTCAGAAGTTATAGACAAAGAGAAAGAGAAATGTGAACTGTGAAAATCAACAGCAGTGACAGGTAAAATTGTGTTGGTCTGCTGTGGTTCTTTAGAGAAACGTTTACACGCTTAATTTAGTTTCATCAAAATATTGTTTTGCATGTCTCTGTGGAACTGACAGCGGCAGTGTTCCGTTATTTGAGCCTGATCATTTGTCAGTGCCGTTGTGACAAGGGCACCACAAGACTCCACAGAAGGACATGCTACTGAGACACAACTTTATATATCACTGGGTGCGAGACGCATCCGTCAGCATTTAAAATGCCTCACAATTTACTGCAGTGGTGCTCAATAAGTCTAGAAAAAAAAAATCAGGTCAACAAGGGGAGACAAAAGACTAGCTCAATCATTACTTCATAGCATCCATCTGTGGATATCAGTCAACTAACACAGATTTTGAAGTTTAAGTTCATTGAAAAGAGATAATTTTGCCCCAAACCTTTTGGAATCAGACACTATGTGCATTGACCCAGGGCGGAATTTCCCCAGGTTCCTCGACGAGGCCTCTAAAGCCCAGTGACAGTTTGTTGTTACCATATTGTGTAACCTAAAACCTCAAAGAGAGGTTTGTCACTCGCTCACCTTCTCCAGTTGTAAGCCGATAGGGACAGTAATTGACAGCTACACCGCTGGAGTGAATGACTTGAGCTCTCTCAGGCCAAGCATAGACTTGAACAGCTTCCCAACAGACACACGTTAACGTTTTCTTTTACACGAAAAGACCAAAAATTCGGTCATTGTTTTCTTACCCCCCCTACACACACTGTAGAATATAATGTTTTGTACATTTACACTGGATGGCTAAATCATCACATAAAAGCTGCCAGCATCTGAATTTTCCATACTCTACTTCCAAACATTACACTTGTCTTTCAGCAGTACCAAAGTATGAATATGCATTCAGATGCCCAGCTTCGACAGTCGAATATGAGAGCAAAGCAGCACCTTTCTGTGCACAGCGCGATCAGATCCAGATGGTGTGGGTTATGACCTCCACGGGGCCAGGCTAGTTGATCTACTGTCACTCAGTCTCTCTGTGTTTGTGTGGGTGTAAGTGTAAAAGAGAAGATGAGGATGATGTATGTCAGTGTAAAAGGAATCCACAGACTATAATTGCCACTCTACTGATATTTGCCTTAATGACAGATCTGTCAGCTAATAATCATCGAGTAAATATGATACTGTAATGCCCGTCTGTGGTTTAGCGACACATATATACAAGATGGTTCTGCTGTGTGTGAACACTGCAGGACTTTGTACAGTTTGGGAAGACTCTCTCTAAATGCTAAATAAGGTTAATATTGTCAGTCGCCTAGTAGCATTTCTGAATGTGAATCACAGGCAGCTTATGGTGACAAGCTGCTGCTGATGAATTACGTGTAAATGTATACAGAAACACTGAGATGTACAGACTGGGATGTATTTTAG
>NC_090188.1:14400280-14410280 GCF_024679245.1 Pseudorasbora parva
AAAAAAAAAAAATTGTGTGGATACAATTTTAAGTTATATGAAACTCAATTCTACATGCAAGGAGCCTAATTATAAACAACAAATTAATATGATGCGTTATTATAAGGGAGAGTGAGGGAGTGGAAATCCACAAACTGGAAATGATGGATAATTAAATCTTGTGTGTTCATTTATTGTGGTAATCAAATATATTGTCCCAGTTTATATTAGATGGCCTTACCTACTATGTATTTACATTTTAATTAATCATTTGATACAGTGCACTTATTTTGCAAATACAAGTATTTATATTGTATTTGTATTTGGGAAAAAAAACACCTGCATGTAATTACATTATAATTGCACTGTTGACACTTCCCTTACTAACCCTACCCTTAAACTTACCCATATCCCCACACCTGTCCTAACTTTACCCTTAAACTTACCCATATCCCCACACCTGTCCTAACTTTACCCTTAAACTTACCCATATCCCCACACCTGTCCTAACATTACCCTTAAACTTACCCTTATCCCCACACCTGTCCTAACTTTACCCTTAAACTTACCCATATCCCCACACCTGTCCTAACTTTACCCTTAAACTTACCCATATCCCCACACCTGTCCTAACTTTACCCTTAAACTTACCCTTATCCCCACACCTGTCCTAACTTTACCCTTAAACTTACCCATATCCCCACACCTGTCCTAACTTTACCCTTAAACTTACCCATATCCCCACACCTGTCCTAACTTTACCCTTAAACTTACCCATATCCCCACACCTGTCCTAACTTTACCCTTAAACTTACCCATATCCCCACACCTGTCCTAACTTTACCCTTAAACTTACCCATATCCCCACACCTGTCCTAACTTTACCCTTAAACTTACCCATATCCCCACACCTGTCCTAACTTTACCCTTAAACTTACCCATATCCCCACACCCGTCCTAACTTTACCCTTAAACTTACCCATATCCCCACACCTGTCCTAACTTTACCCTTAAACTTACCCATATCCCCACACCCGTCCCTTTACCCTTATCGCCCTTCAATATCAGCAAACATTTTTTGCAATACAATATGAACACAATAATTACATTGTACTTATTATTATTATTTTATGTAAGTACTTAAGGCCACATAATATAAAGTGGGACCAATTGTTTTATGTCCTCCCCATTCCCATAATGTAAAATGTGATCCTGGACCACAAAACCAGTCATAATGGTAAATTTTCTGAAATTGAAAGCTGAATAAATAAGCTTTCCATTGATATAAAGTTTGTTAGGATAGGACAATATTTGGCCTAAAAATCTGAAATCTGAGGGTGCAAAGAAATCTAAATATTGAGAAACTTGCCTTCAAAGTTGTCCAAAATAATAGATTTTTGATATATTTATGGTAGGAAATTTACAAAATATCTTCATGGAACATGATCTATAATATCCTAATGATTTTTGCCATAACTGTTTTGGAGATCACTGACTTTCCCTGGACAAAAATAAAACAGAAATATCCAAAACAGCAAATTAAATAATACAAATATGCAAATAAATGTATAGGCTAACAACTATAAAATGAATAGCCTTAGCCAGTGTGTGTGTGTGTGTGTGTGTGTGTGTGTGTGTGTGTGTGTGTGTGTGTGTGTGTGTGTGTGTGTGTGTCTGTGTGTGTGTGTGTGTGTGTGTGTGTGTGTGTGTGTGTGTGTGTCACTCTCACAGCTCTGTCAAATGTGTGTCCAGTAAATTTACATTGTAAAATAACGTTACAATCCTCTCTGTCTGCTCAACCAATATTCCTAACTTCTTCTTTTTAACATTTAAATATAAAGGTTATAAAATCAAATTAAACATCATTAACATCCATTAATAAGTCAAATGAAACAAGCCAGATCAAATTTTTTTTACCCTGTTACAAAACTTAACATTCTGCTCGCAATCTGTTACTGTATATCTGTAAAACCAAAGCAGCGTGCGAATATTTTCATAAATCCACATATTAAAATTCTCTGAAGAGAAGGGAAAATAAAACAAAAACTAACATTGGCTGGTGTAAATTAGCGCGAAGCACCTTGTACAAAGCACGTTCAGTGAGTTTATGATTATGATGATGATGGTAATGATGATGATGATTATGATGATTGGTTAATTGCAGTAGACTGTGTCTGTTGAAGGTGGCTGGATTTCTGTAAGGCGTGTAAGTATCCCAGGCGGTAGCGAGAGAGGGCCGCGGCCACTGCGGGTGTAAGGCGTGTAATATATTTAACTATGGTAAAGTAGTGTTTTGAGAATTGGTAATTGTTCACATCCTTCTCTGGTCACGGGGACACTGTCCAGATCTCAGCGTACGCACACGTGTGGGGTTTCTAAAGTGCACGCTTTCAGGTCTACATGGCACACAGCCAAACGCGTCTCTCCAGCTTGTTTCCTGACATGAAATGTTGACTGACTGATAAGAAAAACAGTAGCACAGAATAATAACGCAATCAAGAGCCGGTTATTTTTTTTTTGCAACCTGTGCTTTCATGTTCACAGCCGTCTTGCCACCTTCTCCGGCCCAAGGCCCGAAGATTGGACCCAACTTCACACTAGCGCTCTTTGCATAAAAGAACATATCTACAGTCATAATATTTACTTTGATAATGTTTTCACGACATGGCAACTCTGAAGCGGGGATATATGAACTGTCTAAATATGACAGTCCACGCGATTTGGAATGTGCACTGAATAAGGCTCCTTTTACCCTCTCTCTAGAATTTGCTCTGAATAAACAAGAGACTCGGGTCAGGTCCTCCGATGTGTGATCTACTTTGTAGGCCGGTGGTTAAGCGTGACATGCTTGGCCCTTAAAATATACCCTTTTTGTTAGAGGGGAACGGACAGAAAAATATACAGAATTCTCTGTAATTACGTATAAAGGTTTATTTTACTTTGAAGAAATCGCAGCCGATGGCGGAGGACTGGATGTGCACGGACCTACGGGCTTCATGTTGTCTGGAGCAATCTAGCCTCGCGACTGGTTTGAATTTGCTGCCTCGCGACAGCAAAATTGTCGTAATCACAAAGTAAACAGATACTTCCTCTCCTATCAGAGCGAGTCGACAAAGTTAGTGAATGAGGGAACGTTCACTGTTAATTGTTGTTTTCCTTCATACCCTGATTCAAAAACACAAGCACAATTATTTGCAAGTGCTACTTTGATTTTTGTAATTTAGTTTGAAAGGGGCTTAAGGTGTTTTAGCGAATTATTCACTTAGGTTTGTTCTTGCAACTCTTCATGGAAAGCAAGACTACATCAAGAAAATATACTCGGATATGTGCTACAGGGCTGCAGGTTGTGTGATAGTGGACCAAAACAGAAAACTAATGATAAAGAGTTTCAATTGGTAGTATATCTCCACCAATGCATCACGCTTATTACACACTCAAACGTGTGCACACACTTTCTCATCCCTTCTTTCCCCCATACATAACTAGCCTATTATTTCTTGAACAAAATAAAATTTAACTCTGTAACTTTTCTACAAAAAACAACCACAAACAAAACAAGAATAATGTTCTACCAAATACAAATGAAACTGTAAAAAGATCTACAAGGTTTTTAATATTTTTTACAGGCATCTTCATCATTCAACAGTTAGTCGCACTAAATAATGCACGTTAACGAAACTGTTGATACATTAATTGTTGCTTCCATACAGTTTGCAGTCCAGTTGCATAGCCACTATGACTGAGTCTGACCAATAGGAGTTAGTTAGGGATAATCAATCATACTTTTCAGATTCAAATTTACACCGATCTACGTTTTTTTTATGCACTGTAAAATCCAACAGCTGAGACTTTTTAGTAAACTTCCCTTAATGTCCAATAATTTGTTGAACTTACTTAAAACAATTTAGTAATCTGAACTATTTGCATGCTATGCTTTTGTTACTTAGAAAACCCAAGTAAACATTACTTGACTGGTTTGAGTACTATTTTGCCAAAGGAAAAAAAAAAAAACACACACACACAAAAAAACAGGTGGCCGGGCAAAAGGTTGAGGCGGGGCAATTCTTAATAGACTTTTCACTAATTTCCTCCACTTCTGCAGTCAACGTTCATCTTAGTTACATTCACTCATTGATGATATAATGCCAATTAATGATCTTTTAACATTTTATTGCTAACACTTATGACAAACTTTTAATAGTGTTGCAATAATGCCTCAATTTGTGACAATATCCAACAATTGACCATGCTTGAGTCACACACAGACTTCAACATTCAGCATGCAAAACACCACGATGGTAAAAAATTTTTTTACACTTAATAAGACCATTACAAGTTCATTTGCTGTCATTATTGGGGCTATACTGACAAAAGACAGCAAATAAAATGGTAAAATAAAGCCCAAAATAATAAAACGTAGTTACGATTGCCCTGTGATCAATTTATTCGTGCTGCAATGCATTCTGGGAGTACACTTCCTCAGCTCACAGATAGAATTATGTCCACACAACTTGAATGGTTTAAGTAAGCACAACTTGATGCAATTAAGCTTACTTAATTGAGTGTTAAGTTCAGCTTTACTTGAGAATTTTAAGGCAGTCGGTTTCCTAATATTTACCTAGTAATGTGAGCACTAATAACAGGTTAGCACAACTAATAATTTGGAGTTAAGTATACTTCATTAACAAGTGTTCTGTACAAATTTTGTTAAGTTTTGCCAACTAAAAAATAATACGCTACTTTACTTGAACATTTTAAGGCAATCAGTTTCCTCACTTTTTCTAAGTAAAGTCAACTTATTACATTTTACAGTGTGTAACTGACTTAAAAGTTATGACCAGTCTTGAATAAAATAAATTAGATGACTTACTTATAGTCTGCAGTTTATGCAACCAGCCATAAATGCTGGTGCATTCTCGCGATAAATAAATAAGTAATATTAAATGCATAACTTTTAGTGATCTATACATGTCTCATTGTGAACAAACATCTTAAAAATCAAAAATTAGTCACTTCAAAAACTTCAGTGACCGACCTACTGTAAAAAATCTCGCCATCTGCAAAAACATTCAAGTATAAATGGTGTAATCAGTTTGCTTCATTCTGAACATTGCCATCATGCAGCTGCACATTGAAAATATATAAATAAATAAATGTAATATAATGACGTTCTATGTTCTTGGTCTGTCATAATTGAGCCAAAAAACTTCATCATTCCCAGCAGCAGCAGCAGCAGCAGCACTGGAGATGTCTGCTTTCACCATTTAGAGTATAGGAATTGCTCACATCCTATTCTTCTGCAGTTATTAATTCCACTATATCCCACATTCCAATCCAACAGATTTTTTTCCCACCTAGAAATGGAAATATATTAAACCAATAACAACAAGTAACTCAATGCCAGAGACTGTAATCAGAGGCCTTAGTCACTATATTCCCCAGTGCGCTTTTTGGCCAAGGAACCAGAGTCAGCCATATGGCATAGGGAAAATTGTGAATGCTTTTGTGAAATGTGTGTATTTAATAAAATCATTTAGCATAAACATCGCCCTGCATCCCCCACCTCATCTTGTTATATCTCTTTTTTAATGCCTCCCTCTTTTCCTCTCTCTTTTTCCAGTCATAAAATGGTGCCAGGCTGCGACATGAAGGCAGGGGCCGTGAAACCGTACCCTCATCATCAGACTGTACAGTAGAGAGACGGAGTCACACTCCCGGTGTAAGCAGGGCATAAAAACACTGCTGCATGATAAGGAGCTGCACAGGGACTTTGAACATTTTATTAGTATCTATAAAAGAGGCACAGGACGAAGGACACAGTGTCTATAAAGCACTAATGGAGGATCAATTAAGATGGTCAAGCTGCAGAAAGAGACTTTTACAGTGTAGGGTTTTAAAACTAACCTTGTCCTTTTACACTAACGCTAAAACCACAAGGCTGGATAATTAAGCCTAGTTGTAATACCAGTACATCACCAGTATCTTATGATCGGTAACAGTTAAAAAAAAGTTTGTTTGTATAAGAATATAAAAGCGAGCGGCGAAGGAGAATTGCTACGTGCTTTAGTACGGAATAAAAATGACAATGTGTTGTTTTTATACACTCTCTCTCTCTCTCCCTCTCTCTCTCTCTCTCTCTCTCTCTCTCACACACACACTCAAGCACACACACGCACACACACGGTCCACTATCTTTGTGGGGACTCTCCATAGATGTAATGGTTTTTATACTGTACAAACTGTATATTCTATCACCTTACACTAACCCTACCTCTAAACCTACCCATCACAGGAAACAATCTGCATTTTTACATTTTCAAAATACTAATTCTGTATGATTTATAAGCTTGTTTCCTCATGTGAATCTCAATTTAGGTTGCCATGGTGACACGATTACCCATGAGTCAGTGTGCATTCAGGATGGTCCCCTTCAGGATTCATTCAAGATGGATAGAAAAACATGAACACACACACACAGACAATGTTTTTTATTCTGTACAAACTGTATATTCTATCCCCTAACTGTTTACACCCTAAAATAAAACGTTCTGCATTTTTACAATTTGAATGAATATATTTATTTTATGGCATTTTAACAAAAGAGGACATCTCCAAAATGATAATTTCTGAATTTTTGTCAGGTTTAGCTCACATCTGGGTACAAAATATAGTAGGTAAAGACAGACAGACAAGACAGACAGACACACACACACACGTTGTGTTTCCATGTTTTATGGGGACTTTCCATAGGCGTAATGGTTTTTATAAACTGTATATTTTATCCCCCTACGCTGCCCCTACCCATAAACCTACCCATCACAGGAAACATTCTGCATTTTTACATTTTCAAAAAACATCACTTAGTATGATTTTTCCTAATGGGGACTAAAAAATGTCCCCACAAGGACATTGCCAAAATCACACACACACACACACGCATGCACCCACGCACACGCACACGCACACACATTCAGAGTAGATTGCATTATGTAAGAGTTAGATTAGATTTAAATGTTTACATATTATAATAATAAAATGATTTAACAAAAGTTATTTTATTTCCATTTTCATTATTCTGGAATACCAATAAATACTTTAAATATTGTATAAAAAAAAAAAAGATTAAATAAAAAAATCTATGACAATCAATGTTTTTAAATTGTCGCAGTGGGCTATACTGTTAAAGGGGGGGTGAAACACTCAGTTTCAGTCAGTGTCATGTCAATCTTGAGTACCTATAGAGTAGCATTGCATCCTGCATATCTCCGAAAAGTTTTTATTTTTTTAATAATTATATAAGAAAGATGCGCTGTTCCGAGTCTTTCCGAAAAAAGCCGAGCGGGTGGGGGCGTGTCGTGTGAGCGGAGCTAAATAATGACGTGTGCAGCAGCGCGCTGTGTGTTGAGTCGAGCGTCATCCCTAACAGCGGAAAAAAACTTTATTCAAAATAAAAATATGGCTTTTAATCAGATACAGCCATACATCTATGATCCGGAATCAGACCCAGAGGCTGCAGTTAAACAGGAGCAGCAGCAAAAACGACTAGAGCAGGACGTCTGTATGTGGTAAGTTACAAGTTATACACTAACTATATAATATGCTTAGCGGCTTGTGTTATTTACATATTTATACTTGAATTATATCGTCGTATTTTTGTCTTTGAAGGTGTACATGTGGGAAGTGCAGTTGTGCACGTGTGTTTGTGTGTTTACGCGTGGTTTGTGTAGACAGTAAGCGGACTAAAAGCAGTCTCACTCACCCTTCTAACGTTGGGACTGCTCCATCCTTCAGCATTAGGCGATTGGGAAAATTCGGCGTCGAGCTGGGCCTTGTTTATAAAACAGTCGGCACCGAAATGCAGCGAACAGATATAAACATTCGCGCAACTCAGTTGCTGATCCGGAAAAGCAAATTACATCCACTGTTGCCTTAACGCGGGGTTTTGGGGAATCTGTGCAGGACTGTCTTGGTCTGGCAACCAAAAACCCACTTTTTTGGTGACATTGTTATGTGCTATGTGTAATTGTCACCTGTCCAGCATCCTACAAGCCCCGCTTTGATGGGCGTAGGCTGTTGCTTTCGCTCTCTCCCTCGCTCTCTCTCACGCGCTTCCGGTAGAATTGTCCGTAAGGCCCATACAAGGAAATTCCGCCCCCACTAACGTCAATGGGGACGCATGATCTCAAAAAACTTGCCGAAACTTATGACTAACCGGAAGTAGTATTTTTGACAAAGAAATACTCCCATCAAACGTCCACCTTAACTTTTGAAACTTTGTCTATGTTTAGTATGGGATTCCAAGTCTTTAACAGTGTACAAAGATCAGTATGCATGAAACAGCATTTCACCCCCCCCTTTAAATAAACATTCATGTTTTCACTGAAAGGTTCAATGCTTCTAACACTCTTCAGTTTTAACTTCTATCTGACTCTGAGCATATGTATATATGTTCGCCTTGACTTTGAATTCATTATTGAATGTGTATTTGAGTTTCTCTAAAGGCAGATATCACAACCTGCTTTAATTTTACACATACACACACTTCTGGTCAGAACTAATAAGTCCCGATTAATTCCTGCATCCCCCACCCCCCTCCTCTCTCTCTCTCTTTCTCTCTATCTCTGTCAGGACATAGCATGACAAATTGAATTACATTTTGAACACACGACTGGCCATCTTTCAAAAACAAGTCAAAAATCTTCCCTGTGCATGTTTATGAAAGACATTTCTAAACTCTTCCTGACCTGAAATGTTTATATCCAGAGTTTACGTTTTGAACATTTTAAATGTCATCAAAACCACCTTGCTCCAGGGGTATAAATTGATTCCATTTGTTGCCTGCCCAAGCAACTGGCCTCGGCCGCAGGAGCCATACGAGAGGGAAACCGAGAAGCTGGAGAAATCAGTTCTGAGAGGAGACACCATGGACTTTCAGAGGGCTTTGTAATGAGTGAAAATCAGGGATGGGGTTCAGTGGGAAATCGCATGCCATGCCTCAATCAGCAACATGTCCCAACAACCAGGGAGGCATGTGTCAATCAAACGGATGTGGGTTTGTGGGGAACCAGTGAATCAGGAAGGCTTTTAAGCCATCATTAAAAAAAACTGAGAGATGCTTTTGTGCGCTAATGTTATACATGTTAATATCATACTGTCAATAATGCCATACGACCAGGGGCATCTAGCAATATTTTTAATTGTATTATTTAGATTGGACATAATGACAGTTTTGGCTCACTTAAAGGGGGGAAATGTCTACATAGAATTTCTGTAGTGTGAAAAGTGCAAGATATATTTTTTGGTAAATGTGTTGTAATAAAAATAGACACAAACAAACAAATAGGCTGTATGGAAAAGATTTTGTAGAATCTGAAGCAACAAAAGTATGGACCAATAATTTCAGTTTTTAAAATGCAAATGATCTGCAATAGACATTATTTTAATATACAGTCACTGTGTGTGTGTCTGTCTGTCTGTGTGTCTGTGTGTGTCTGTGTGTGTGTGTGTGTGTGTGTGTGTGTGTGTGTGTGTGTGTTCAATCTGCATAATGAGGAGCAAATGTTTCCACAAAGATTGCAAAACCTGAAATGTGACACTTATTTTTTTATGTATAAATGCAGAAAGTTTTCCTCTGATGGTTAGGTTTAGGGGATATAATATACAGTTTGTATAGCATAGCCTACTAAAAAAACATTATGTCTACAAAAAATAAATAAAAAAACAGTTTGTGTGTTCATGATTATTTACATGTTTCGAAAGGGAACTGGTCAAAGAAAAAATGTCCACACCCATGGCAATAACTGCTCTTAAACTAAAGGGCCTTCCAGAACCGTGCTAAAGTTTATAAACTCTACTCAGGAAGTAACACTAACAAAACTCAGAGCTCATCATAGCTCATTAGTGAGAGGATATGGCATGTTATCTGCTCATCTAAAACACTCTCAATCAAAATGTGTCAAACAATATCAACAGGATGTCACTGATAGCTACTATAGATGGATGGATGAAATAGAGAGAGAGA